>NW_015090797.1:6906659-7044852 GCF_001431845.1 Calidris pugnax | reverse complement strand
TGTTTTTTTTTTTTTTTTTTTTTTTTTTTTTTTTGTTTTCCAGAGAATGAAATTCAGGATTATCTGTTGAATCAGGCAAGGCATCTTGGGCTCAGTGAAGAATTTGGTCCTTTGGAATCTGCACATAATTTCACCTGGAAACACTCAAAGGTGGGATGATTTATTTATGAAAACTCATTTGAGTTAAAATATACCTCTATATTAGCACTAGAATACTATGTGGTCTCATGCATAGTATCTCGTGCATTATGGTTATTTTGCTTGCATAACATCTGCTGGTTTTAGAACAGCAGTCTTCAACAGTCAGGTATAACAATATTGGACTATTGAAAAAGGTATAAATTTTTATGAATACTTAGATATTCTAGGTTTTAAGTTTCAGAACTACACTCTGTTAGCGTTACATACAGACAGGAACACATCTTTGAATCTGTATGACTCCTGGAGTGAGAATATATTTCATAACGCATTATACTAAGATTTAATCTGAGAGGGATGTCTTATTTGTGATTTTTTTTTTATAATGGGTATTGAGGTGTTTTTTGGTACTATATATCAGTTGGGTGGGCTAAAAACTTTGGTGTGTTTTTATAAGATCTCAAGGATCAAGGCATTTTTTTTCCTTTTGAATATTGACACTTCTAAAAAATTCTATTTAATACATATACTAATAGTAACAAAACATTGAACTATGTCAAAAATAAAAATCCAAGAAAAAAAGCCTCAAGAAAGTAGGATTTCACATCAGCTTGTGTTGAGCTGCATTTCAGTATGGTAGACTATATAATTTTTCTCTAAATTTAAAAAGCTAGCAGTTGCCCCTTAATTTCATAAAGCTGTGACTCTGCCCTCTAAAGCCTTGGTAAAGCAGACTAATAGAAATACTTGGCACACGTTGATTACCTAAGGGAATAATAGAACTATTTGCTGTAGTCGTTTGGCAAAAGGACATAAACATATGGCTTTGGTTTATATTCAGCACTGCCAGTTGTGCAAAGTTGCATGGATGAAGTATACAACAGCAGTGACAACTCAGAAATCAGAAATGAGAATCAAAATAAATCATCCTCATTACAAAGCTATTCAAGCTTGCCTCTGATCTAAGGTTTATTTTGTCGCTGCATATTTTCAAGTGGTGACTTCAATATGAAAAACATCTACTTCTCAAAAATATTTATACCATTCATCCACACTATAAAATACCAAATTGTTGATGATTTATATGTGTTATAAACATGCTTTAAAGTTTGCATTCAGTCGACGTACGTACTTATTTTAATTCCTGAGAAATGAATACATCTGAACCAATTATTTCCATGTTATTCAACTTTCTCCTAGAGAAATCAGGAATAGAATTGTGTAAACTAAAGCAAAAGTTTCAAAGATAAAGATGAGATGACTTCTTGGTTAAGAATAATCAAAATCACAAAACGAGATATATTTTCAGTAAAAGTCTTTAAAAGCACCTGCTTTGTAAATATTTTTTTTCCTTCCTGGCCATGAACATGTCATTAAACGAAGAAGAAGAACATGATGATGAGGAAGAAGAAACTTGAACCACAGTACAAGCAATGTTCCTAAAAATTTTGTCTTTGGATTTTGGATTTTTTTACTGCCAGTAATCAGAATACATAAGCTTTATCTAGAAGTTGCTTGATGTGTACTTCGCTCTTCCTTCTTTTCCTGTACTTCTCACCATCAGTCTGCCATTAATGCCTCACAGTAAAAAAAAATTGTCGTAGAACGTCAGAAAGATGCAGTAAGCACAGATAACAGACAGCCAAAGAGTGTTCTGTACTTCTGGACAGGCTGTGGGAAATCTTCTTGCTTTCAGATTTATTTTAAAAAATCTTTTTTTCTTTCTGACAATATTCTGACAATATTCTGACAATATTTAATGTCTTAGATTCTTAAATGAGCTATTGAAAAAAAAAAAACCACCATTAAAATATGAGTGTCAAAAGCACTGAAAAGCTTTCTCTGAGGGTATTATTTATTGAAGGGAGAGGGTCACACAGTGTCGAGTCACTTTGGGGTGCAGTACAGCACGGACATATTTGGAGTGCTTAGCAGTGTTGGACTTATAACTTCGAACTTTGTGGCTTGTGTTTGAGACTTGAGCGTGGATTTGTGTGCTTTAAAAATCATGGAGATTTTTTTTATTCCTGGTTAAGTTCATGAGTTTAGTGCCAAATGTAGCTGTTGCCTCTGTACAAACTCAAGTAGTTTACAAATTAAAAATAGTAGAAAAAACCTATGCTTTTTCCAGACCTTTCAAAATAATCTTTGTCCTAGAGAAGATGTTTGCCAAATTTTGAAAATCAGATGTAACTTTTAGGTGGAAAATCACAACAAAATATCAACTTTAATACTCCTTACCTCTAGATAAACTGGTGATTTCTTTTTCTCTAGCTGCTAGGTTAAAGTAAACTGCTGTTTCAGGACTGTGAAATCCACTTCAGGAAAGTCATGCTTGTACAAAGATTACAATTGAAGTTAGAAAGTGCACAGCTCTTCCCTTTCCAGGAGGTGCATTTCACTGTTACTTATGTCAGCAGCACTGCCTTCCCCAAGTCATGGTTTATTTCACAATAATGTGCTGTAAAACTACCTTACCAAGATATTAGTATCAATTTAGTTTCTGAAATTCAGAATTAAAAACGTGCAAGTAAACTGAAATAGTTATTATTATTACTGTTATTATTATCATTTATTGCACATGCCCTATTTTCAGCTGTTAGTCATATTCTTGGATCCCATTATAATATCAGTACATGCACATGTGCACAGATAGACTCCAGGCACACAGAAAACCAAACTCAGAGCCAAATCATGATTCTCTCGCTCAGGGAAGTATTTCCAGGTGCTGCTCTTGAGTCCGATGACTGCAGTGGGATGGTACAAACAGAAGAAGTAACATTTGGTTTCTGCAGCCAGGAACTCTGAAATAGTTTGCTGGGAAAGTATGATTGCTGTTGTTCCACCAGCAAATTCATCTGGAGAAACACAAATATCCTGTAGCAGTCAAAGAGCAAGTTACTTCAGTTTCAGCCGAGCAGAATTTGTGGTATCATCAGTGACTCCAGTCAGTTTTCTGGGATCTAGTCACTGACTTACCCTTATGTCTCAACCAATATTGAAGGAAAGGGGGAGGGAGGGAGGATCAAATTGAAATTCACAAAGTCGAACAGAAAGCATTCATAAACTTAGGGAGATTTTTTGGAACACGCTCTCAGAAAATAATTCAACATCAACATCCTCAGTAAATTTCCATAACACAGAAATGGGGTGTAACTGAAGCAATTAAAAGGCAAGCATTTCTTTCTTAGCCTGCTTGCTTAATGATTTGGGACTGCATAGCTGCTACCCCTTTGTCTCTGAGTTTCTGACCACATATCTCCCACTAATTCCTTTTGAGTCCATTAGTAAGTGTCAACAAATTTTGAAAAGAAAATGTTTAAATGGGTTTAAAACCATCAAATCAGAGAATCTAGGTGTAATATATAAAGATAAACTGGAATTTATTTCACTATTCACTTATTATTTTTGTGAAGCGTGCCCTTAAAAAATATGGATTGCAACTCCGAATAAAATTTTCCTCTCAAGCACTTAGATGTTAACCTGATGGTCCTGACGACTAAAAAAATTAGTAGTAAAACATCGCATGAGAGTTTTGGGCAGACTTGACCATTCTATTTATCCCTTATGGCTTCTTGTCTCGAAACAACACATGGACTGGAGGGAGGGCTGACCATCCCCAGCTTTGAGAGCACGAAGCACCTTCCAGAATCCATCCAATCTTTACTGTACATAGCAGTAATAAGATATGTTTCTCAAATTAACACCTTGATAACAATTACCTCTAAAAGCTTTGGATGGAATTTCCCACTTAGAGTTTAATTTTTTTGTTGTTTCATGAGTGATTTAAAAGTTTGAATACTTCTTGCTGACCATCCATGGCTGTAATTTCATGTATATATGAATCTCTATGCAAAAAAAAAATCAGAAGTGAGGAACTTTTTCCACTTTTTTCAGTATCAGGCAGTCTCTGAAAGAACTATCAAAATCTGAAGATTTTACATTTAAATTTTTAGCAAGAGAGATCTTCTTGCTGACACACTTAAATGTTTTCAAAGCTTTATTCAGTTACTTTTTTATGACTTTCAACTTAATGCACGGGACTTAATGTAAGTTACGGTGTTCTTTATGCAACACAGACATGATGATTATTTTAATATGTGCTATGCACCACACATTATAGTCCTATAAATTTTAGGTTTAAGTTGATTAACCATCTCTCATAGTTTCAAATTATTACAAGGAAAGAAAATCAATAGAAAAATCACCTGCATTGATTTTATTGTTGGTTTTCCCTCATTGTGCAGTTTTTAAATATTCATCACAACGCAACGTGCTATTTAGACCAAAGTAACTGCTGTTCAGTAGAAGCAGTGGACACTTTTTGTTTCATAATTAAAAGAGCAGCACTGTGATTGGTGTGGTATTTATTATGAAATGATGACAAAGGAGTACCAGTGGTTTTAATAGTTTTAGCTTACAGGAGCTGTTGTTAATTTTGTCTGTAGAGTTGCAGGTGAAATAATGCACAGTGGATAAATAGTCTATATTGGTTTAACTGAACATAATATATAGTGTGTTCTGGAGTTGTTTGTCTCAATAGACTATAGTAATCAAAAGTAATGAACCTATTATGTGCAGGACCTTGGAGAGCATAGAATGGCAGTAAAAGTGTGGCACATAAAAGGTTTATTAAAGGAAATTAAAGTCCATCATTGCCACACCTGCTCCCCTATTATAAGTCTATGGCAGGTCAGTGCCTTCAATCACAACTCAGCATCAGAGAACAGAGCCATGTTTCCCATTACCATTGCAGTCACATTGCAAAAACTCGTTCTCCAGGTTTTAAGGATAGTAACAAGTAAAGGTTGCCATCAGCCCCACTACGTAAACACGAGCCACTTATGTTCCTTCCCTGATAATAATCAACATCAGATGTAAATTTAAACAGAGAAAAGGTATCATTGTCTGTCTTTGAGATGCATTTCTATCAATTTATACCTTCATTTCAGATATCACTAACCCATGTTCTAGAATTAGACTTCTTCAAGTACACAAATACCCTTTTCAAATGCTTGCATTCTCTCCTGCAAATAGATTTTTTGATTACAGGAGCTGTATACAATATGTAACCATATATAACAACAAACAGAAAAAAAAAAACACAAAAAACTAAACAAAACAGGAAATTAGAGAAGTGCTTATTCTCCCCTAGAAAGGCTGACTTTACTCTTTTTCTTTCTCAGGTCAATTTTGTCATATTCTACAATGTTCTTTCAGATAAGACCTTCAAAACATCTCAGTTATCTGAGTCATATAAAGCTAAAAATAAAGCATCTTCCGATATTCAAACTCTATAAATGGAAGAAGGCAAAACAGAGCTTCTTGCATCTTTTCTCAGTGGGGCAAATGAGTTCTGCTGATCCTCAGAAAGGCAGAGTGAAATAATAGACAGGATCTTCTGTTGACATTGTTTTTAATCTTGCAACCTTTTGCAGGGAAAGATGCCAGGTATAGGCAACTTCTGGTACCAACAGAAAGCATCTACCTATTGAGAAACACAGTTATACAAATCACATGCTGCTGTCTGCATTTATTCTTGCATATTGATGTGCAGAAACACATGGGAGTTGCTTCATCTACAGCATCTTTCATCATCACCGTTTTACAAATGGAAACTGAGATTCAAAGCAAAGATAAATAGTAAGATGCTACTATAGACTGAAGAAGAATTCCAGAGTTCCTGATATTTTGCCTAGACGAAAATTCCTCATGAAAGAGTCTTCCTTACATAAAAATTAAGAGTTACTTTTAGAAAGAAGAGGAGTTTGTCTCCCTGAACATTGACAAAATTGCACTGCTGTGTAGTATGCTGTACGTCACTGCAGCTCTTCACAACAGAACATAAAATCTTAATCCATTTGAATTTCAGGGGTTTGTAATAGAATCATTGGGTTGAAAACCTGCCCCTACAATTACGGGTCTGGGCCACATCCAAGACCAGAAGGTGCATATTTCCAGTGCTGGTTTAGATGTAGCCAAAAGTTTCATGAGAACGGCTGATCTTGAAAGCCCTCTCGTATTTCAGTTACAAATCTTACAGCAGCAGCTGACCTCTTGGGGGTTTGGATTTTTTGGTTGGGTGGATTTATTTAATGTGAAGTACAAACCTGGATACTACATTCTCCCAAAAGGTCATACAAATCTATAACTTTCTCTTTCACCCCTTGATTAAATGCTGAAGTATTTCAAAGCTGTACGTGTGCAAGTGTGCCCATTCAGGCAAGAGAGTTTCACTTTTTAAGGATGAAGTTATCAGAAATGCAGGTTCCAACACAGCTATTATGGTACGCTTCGGTTACAATAATAATGCAGAGTGCCTGTAGGCACTGTGCCTTTCTGGGACCTTTTCTTCCAGGAGGTGGATGCTGAAAGCAGCAGTCATAGAGCACTGCTGTTCCTAACCTTATGCCTTCAGCTAACACCTGTGGACTTTGTCATTAAACCTTACAGAGTCACTCATAACCATCACTTTATTAAACAAATCTGTATCATTAAAGGTATCTCCTAGGTATTTACTAGATATTCACAGATGGCTTTTTATCTCTTTGACAAGATTAATAAGGCATGATTATTCTTCTTTCTATTACTGTCTAGCCTTTGGAAATGTGGAGGAAAAAAAAAAGCGTTCGAGACTTTTTTTTCTCAATGGCAAAAGGAGTGAATTAAAGACTTTGTGTTAATATTACAGATGGATGCAGATGGGGAAAATAAAAAGCTGCGCACACGCTCAAAAGGAATCAAGGGTGAGTTAGCAAGCGCGTTCCACGACCCTGTGCCCAGCACACCATGAAATATGATAGTTCCTGTGCACAGTCCCTAATGTGCAGTAAGAGAGTGTGTAGCTTCCTTAGGGCTGCTTTTTTAATCAAGGCAGGACACAGACTTCTGGCATTCGGAGGCACGGTGTTATTAGCTATGGTTTAAAGAAAAGCAGAAAAAATCAACTGTATGTTATTTTTTTTGAGCTGTTTCTCAAAGAAAATAAAGGTTATGTTTTTTATTATGCAAACAAAGTTTTTCCATAGGTAGTAGAGGTAGACAGTATTCAATGGATGCTTTCAAAATAGTGTACAAAACTTTATCTTAGCCAACTGAATGTTTTTCTGTCTATTGCCATTAATTATCTGTAAATTAGCTGCGTAAATGGTCCAGAAGTAAATTTACTTTAATCAAAAAGTACAGGTATATGGGCCAGGGGAGAACCCTGTACTTTTTTTAAGTGCTGGTGCTCATGTTTCATTTTGCAAAGTTATGACATAGTTGTATTTCCCAGCTATTCCTCTCTTTTTGTAAGGAACAGATGGAAATGCAGTACTGAGAGATAAACAGGCCCTTAATGATCTCAACATCTGGAAAGCATGATTGACTAGCAATACAGCTCTTCCAGGAAAATAACTTTTTATTTTAATTCATAGCACTTTTTGTGACTCTTGATAATGAGTGAAAAATAGAGATACTTAAAAATAAATGTCAAAGTTTTGCCTGCCCTGTGAACATTTTTCCTTATGACTATTTTCAGAGGTGCAAAGCACCCATCATTCACTCTGATTTTACTGTGAATCATGCACTCTCAAGATTGTGTAAAGCAGACTATTTCATTGTCACAACTCCATAGTTCTGTATTGTTAATATCATGCCTTTAGCTTCAAGTTGAGGTCAGAATGAAAAATTAAAGTGTGGTTTGGCTAAGTTCTGTTGTTTCAATCGACCAAAAGGGTGAAAAGTGCTAGACTTCACTTAGGAAAGGACAGAGGAAGAGTGTGAGAGTGCCACAAACTGTCCACAGACAAGGGGATAAATGCAGACAAGCCTTTCTGAAAAAACATGACTGTTGTCATATTAAAACTTTGATGCATCCCTGAACATTCAGAGAGTAATGTTCTCTGAAGTTAACGTTAAAATTCATATATATTTCTAAAAGCATGAGAACAGAGGACTTGAACTTGAAAGTTATTGAATAGGGAAGATATTCACCCTTCAGCATTAGAGTGTGTCTTCTCTGTGGTCAGGGCTGTGAGTGAAAACAGTCTGGCTGGTTTAGCAGACTTCAGTTGTATTTAATAGAGGATTCATACCCTTTTCACTCAAAAAGCTAATAACATATTTTTAAAAGTATGGATTTTCTTTCTCTGTATTTTTTATACACATGTACACACATCTGTAGGAATTAATATATCAGGAACATTTTCCCAGAAGTGGGAACAACAAAAGTTGCCTGTGCAATATGAGTAATCCTTAAAACCACCTGTTGGCTTTGTCAATGTGCTTTATGTCTTTGTATGGGTAGATATTTGTAAACACCAGCCTTCGTCATTCCCAAATTGAATTAAAATTCAGGAAAAGCAGAGATTTGTCATTCTATTTTCAGTAAAAACAAGTGCCTTCTCTTTTATTTTTTCTTTTTATTTTTCTTATTGTTCCACTGAACATCATACTCAAGGTTTTATACATCCTAAAATAACTGTGAGAATTATGTGTTCGGTTAATGCTTGCCACTAGTAGCTACAGTCCTGTGGTTAGCATGAAATAATCACCTGTGTTTTGATAGCAGCTCCTCTGTCATCACAGGCAGGCAGGTGCAAGGTTGCAGAAAGAACAAGTCTGGAAGTGTAAACTAATTCATTCTTTCCTGCTTTTATTAACAGTTCAAGTGGACTCTATAGCTCAAGAGCTCAGGTAAGAACTCATGTTCATTTTTTCACTTTTATTTTCTTATTATATTGATAAATTCATACCAAGGGTATTGCTGTAAAATAGAGAATCCAGCAATTGCATTATGTAGACATTTAGCATAGATCTGAAAAATGGTACTTGATGTAGATTCAATTTTTAAATATACAAAAATAAAAGCAAAATGTTAGCATTAATTATGCAAGCATGACCAAAATTAATGCAAAGTGTGCAGGATTCTGGTATGCTGTCTTTTTCTTCAGCCTGTGTCAGGACACATAACAAAAGAGTATTTTTTCTGATCAGTCTTCAGTCTTCTTTTTTCTGTAATAAATATTATAGTACTTTAACAATTGACATTCTAAGATATTAACCTTCAGAAGGTTTTGTTAGGTGGCTTCTATAAAACTGATAGTCTCTGTATACTACTGTCAATTCTAAATGCACTAATGGCTCATTCTACCTCAAGTACTTGCTGAAGTTCCATATTTTATTGAAGTAGCAGAGAGTACTTTTCAAATTTGCATAAAGCACGGCAATCCATTCAAAACCATAAATTCTGCAAGGATATTTCAGATCACCAATAATCAAGTAAAATTTTAACATTACTACTTTAATCTTAATAACATGTGCATCAACTCCTAATAATTGGTCCAAGAGTTTAGAACAATCCATGGAAAGACTGATATATTATTCATTACCAAATCTTTATACCATCAAATTCAATTTTTCTCTGGAACAAGTTCACTCTTCATGCCCCCAAAGAAAATATTTACAGGGAGCTGTAAATTCCGAGTGATATTAATGAAAATTACAATGGACCACAGCTGCAATATAAACACTGACAATATTTTGCAAAAACCCTCAGGAGTTTTTCTTAAATTCATTTATTTTGCCTACACCCACTATGCTACTGAGCTGCTTGCTTAACCACAGCAGGCATCTGAAGTATGTGTTTGTTGGTTCATCCATCTAGGAAACAGAAACATCATCATGTGATTTATTTGATCAATCAAAATGCCACTGTTTCTTAAGATAGGACATGAAATATTGGTGGGAAGTTATTTGCAGTGAAGACATACACTATTTTAAGGTTTTGTTTTATAATATAACTGAGGAAATTATAAACTGCTATTCCATGAACAGGAGCGGAGGCTAACTTTTTGGATAAATTATTTGTAGTGAGTCACTCATTCAGCTCTACTGTGAACCTTATTTTTCTGTATGGCTTCAGTTTCCTGAGATTTAGTGCTTCTCCTTTTTCCTCTGTGCATCCCTAATTTATGCACCAGAAGGATGCATTAATCCGAAGAGGCAGTCATCCAAAAATGAGGATGGTCCATGTGTTCCTAAGAGAAAAATGTTTGAAAAATAGAGGATGTGCAAGTTTCTGCAACATCAGGGAAGCTGTAATTTATGCATTATCAATTACTGTAGTTTTTCCCAAGTAATTTTGTTTTTCCCTGTGAAATGCAAGCTATCATAGGAACTACTGTGTAAGAGATCACTCTCTCTGTCAGAGGTGTGGACTACCTCCATAAAAAAACATATTTTAGTTTAAAATGGTGAACTAAATGTCCAACAAAGCCATTGCCCAATGCTTAACTTTCTATTTGTAATTTCTATTGTACCAAATTTCATATTGGGTATCTCCAGAATCAAGTGGTTTTACTGGCATACAAGTCAGATGATCAACTTTTATGAATCTATTTCTTTATTAAAAACTAGAGGAAGAGAGGGAGGGGCTGCCTTCTGGAAACGTTGCCTACAAACTGCATTCCTATTACTCATACCCACATTGTTGTGGAAAAACTATTGAACATTTATCAAGAATTAAAGACTGAAATAGTCTGTTGTGTTCCCTGGATACAGATATGGGAACCACTGTCTTTTCTGACCAAGGTTCTAAATGCTGTGTTGGCTGAGAAATTTAAATCCATGCTTAATTAATTTCCCCTTTTCCCCTGGCTTATCCTATCTGACAAAGCACTTTTGCACTCCTTATTGAGTTTCTGTTACAAAGTGCCTTGGGATACTTCTACATGAAAGGGACTACATAAGCTTACATGCTCATATTGTATTATTATTAGTTTCGTAACATTGATTGGTTCTAGAGCATTTGTTAGCCTTTTCTTATTCTGCAAGTTGTGCTTCACAAAAGTAGAGAATTAAATAAATGAAAAGCAAAACAAAGAGTTGCGATTACTAATTAGGTGCTCTAATGAATTAAAAATTTCTCTCATCTAAATTTCAGGGGTTGTATTTTTGTTTAATGGAATTCAATGCTAAAAAAATTCATTGATTTCAAGAAAGCCAAGGTTTCACTGAGAAATATGGTTCATGGTTTTGTTATTATCTATCTTTTCATGAGAAATAGAACCACCTTTCTGCATAAAGATTTTTTCAGAAGAGTATCACCTTAAGGGCCAAGTTGGGTTTTAATCTTTTTTCTGTTTAGTAAAACAGCTAAAACTTCCCTTGCAGTGCAATGAGTTTTCAGAGGATAGTACTTTTCTTCAAGGTACACAATGCCTACATATGTTAAACTTGCACTGATTTCATGTAATTATATGCTTTAAGGAATCACAAATTTCAATATCATATAAATTATTTTCATTATGCATTAAAATAATTAATGCTGCTGTGTTATTAGTTCACATTTATAAGTATTTTTTTACTATATCTAGCGTATACCCTGCAGTGTTGAAGCCTAAGATGCTAAAATTATTAGGTCCTTCAAAACAGAACCGTTTCTCTTTCCCATCTTAATTATTTAGTTATGAACAACTTGGTATGATTTTTCATTTAGGAATTTAGTGCTGTGGTGATTTCCCTGATAGCTAAACTACTCACAGGAAGAGGTGAATCTTTTATTGCAACATAAAAAAACCAAAGCACAATATGTGGTAGAAGTGAGTGCTGAAGGCAGATCCCTGTCCCGTATATTCAGGCTGGAATCTGATGCTTTTGGACATAGCATCTCTGTAGTATCCATCTTCTGCAAGAAGGAGAAAGAGGTCTTCTCTTGGGTGATTTAGTCATGGACCACTGAAAGGACCAGGACCTTCAGCTGTGTTCAGGATTAGAATGAAAACCAAAGGGAAGTGAGGAATATTGGTGTGATGTATTCTCATTACTGTGTTCTATTTAACAGATGGGCTACAGTACGATGAACCATCTGTAGGTTATGGAGTGGCATCTGGGTCAGACCAAGGAAGAGCAAATTGGATTGATCCAAGCATGGGATTACAGAAGCATCGATCAGTTTGGTTAGGTCCATATCTGAATAGAAAGGGTTTCTTTTGCGGGTTAGATAGAAGTGAAATCAAGTCTTTCTGGCTTCTGTCACTAATGATTAATGATGACTCCAGAAGGCACGAGTGTTTCAAGTCATGGAGAACAGTCCTGACCTTTGATGGGAATAGTTACACTCCTCCTTACTCTCTGTAGTGTTAGATTATTTCTTCAAAAGGGACATTTCTTCAAAAGTAAGGAAAGATACTTTTTATCTGGAAGTCTTGTTCCAGATGTTGTGAAACATTTTAGATATTCAGATAATTTGAACCGTTCAGTGTGAGTGTCTAGAGATATGAGTATCTTGAAAGCTTTAGCAGACAGAAGTAATAGAGCAGAGGTGTCTGGGTGCCCCTTTGGTAGAAAGAGTAACTGGACACTTCACCTCTTGCTGCTGTCCCTTGATTAGTAGAGTGAAAAACCAGCAAAGTAACCCTGCAATCAATGTTTCTGAAGCATTTCAAAAGGTTTACATTATTTAAAAATATTCCTTAACTTTATCCAAAATGTTTAAGATCTGTGTAAACATAAATAACAGTATTGACAGCATACTAAAAACCATTTTGCTAACTGAAGTAGTTATTACTAATTCTACAGTCCTGAATATTTTTTTGTTTTCCACTAATTTCTGGTAGATGGTATGTATTGAATTATATCTGAACTCTAGTTTCAGACAGTAATGGAATGATGGTACACAGCGTGATAGACAGAAGATGATTTGGCCACTCAGGAAAAGTTCATATCGTGAAAGAAAAAGACTGTGCATGCCTAGCTGCATTTAAAAAGGAATGATTCATTGTTAACTCCTTCTTGAGCTTCATAAAATAAGCAGTTTTGTAAGAAGTATTTGTACGAAAAAAAATCAGCAGTCTGGCAGATGATCTGAGGAAGAGGTGAAAGCAGTACTTAGATGATGGAAGAAGTTGGCACATGAAAAAAAAAAACAAAAAACAACAAAAAGTCACAAAGATGTTCCTTACTAAGAACTGAAATTATGATTGGTTTGTGTAGTTATCACCTTCACAGCACTCTTATCCCATAGCTGCTTAAAAGTGAGACAGAGAAAACTGTCTGTTCCTAGCCTGCATCTGGAAAAAATGTCAGTTTTGTCCTTTAGGGTTGGCTTCTGTTTCCACAGGAGTTGGTTGTAAACTCAAGATTTTCTGGAAGCTGCTGGGAAAGAGCACATTTGTCATAGTCCTGAATAAGCAAATTTGGAATAGAACTGAGGTGGACTCTTGCGTTTCCTGCGGACTCATCTGTCTCCCACTGGCAGAGAGAATGATACCCTCACAGTCCTTAATGTGCTTTGCTGAAACAAACTGTGTCCCTGAGTCCAAATAGACTTACTAGCAAATGCTAAATGAACATGGTCAATAGTTACATCTACTGCTGGATTTTTGTGGAGACATGTCTGAGTTTGACAAAAACTCTTTTTTTACAATTGAAGAATGGGTGTTGACAGCATACATTCCCAGCTCTCCTCCCCAGTGTTCCCTATGATGGTAACTGTCTGGGACAGAGTTTTGCCAACTTGTCAGTCAAATATTTCTCCATGACACATCTAGATTAGGCATTTCACCTGAGACAAAGATCTGTGTCACGCTGTTTCTACTGATAGCTGATCTTCAATTAAACAACAGGCATTAATCTTCAATTAACAACCAGACCTATTCTTAAGGTCTGGTAACAGAATGATGAGTTAAGAGTATCTACTGCTTGCTCTCCAGCTTGGAAAAGGAACTTCCTCCCTGCTCTAGCCATTGTAGAAATTGAAATGGTTATGGGGCTTTGAAAATATTAACCTCTGCCTCTTAGTCCATGATTTCTGGTATAATTTAGTCTGTCATGGTGTCATCAATCATACTTTCTTAAATTCCCAGTAAATCTTGTTCATTTGTTATTCTTTCCTGACGACACTGTTGGGCTCTTAAGGAATTTAGGCTGGGGTGCTAGTCAGTGCTCTTCTTAAAGAATCTGTGGAAATCTGTGTTTGATGCTAAGGAAAAGTGAATTTGCAATTGATGTTTGATAGAAAACATTGAATAGTCAGGCACAAACAAGCTTTGGACAATCAGTACCTGGTGCAGTTTACTGTGAGGCAGAGAGGCAAAGGTAAGTATACGCTGGTCACAGAACTAATAAAATAATAGTGCTGGTATTCACCTTGTTACTATATCCTGTATGTCAACCGTTCTTATTATAACTATTAAAACAAGCATTAACGTAAATTGTAATGGCAAGCAAATTTATAGGTCTGTTGTGTCAAAGTTCCTTCCTTGTTTCCACCTCCATCTTCCAGTTCCCTTCTAATTAGCCATCAAATTGTGAAATCGGCAGTGCTTTCATTCCTCACCTCCTTTTGCTCTGCCCCTCCCATTCCTAGAGCTCTGATGAGTTGATGAACTTCAGGCTTTTTGCCTTTTTTATTCCCATGTGATTTCATAATTCAGGAACAGGTTGTTCTTTCAGCACTGTTAAACTAATCAACAAGAAATAAACACAGAAATAAATTCAAAATTCACATATTTTCCACCCCAAGTTTACTACTTTTAATCATTCATGTGACTGGGTTAAGGCTTGCAGAAGATGTTTGGAACTGGTGTATAGAGAACATAAAAGAAAAGATTTTTTTTCTATTAAAATGTTATTCTTGAATGACATTATAAAAGGTAGCTAAGAACTTCCACTCTTAAAAACATTGTTATTATTTCTGTGAAGAGATATAGGACCATATAGTTCTTGGTGACCACAAGTAATGTCTTTAACATTTTGCAGGTAACCCTGAGATTGACAGGTATTTGACTTAACCGTTTAGCAAACTGTTCTGAGTAACCATTAAGATGATTGAAATAGGAACTATATCTCATACTACTCCTTTTGAGACACCTGTGCTTGAAGTTGTAAATTATGATGAATTATTTGCCTAATTCCTGTAGATATTAAAACCTTTTGATCTATGCACTGTGACCTCCACCTTTCACTCTTGGATTTACTTTGAACATTTGAAACTTGCATTTCATGTTCAGATTTCTGTTTTAGTTTGCTTTAGTTGATAAGTTATGTACATAGTTTTCTTCAATAACAAATGCATTAGTTGAGTTTCTAGCATATTATAGGCCTCTTTTGACGTCTACTCTGTTCATTTCTAGCCAGCACCCACAGCATCCATGTCTCTTTTCTCTTTGATATTCTATTTGATTGTGGTGTTACAACTTTCCTGCTTTAAGCTTCCAGTTAATATTTTAAAAAGGGGCAATAATTAATTAGTTTCAACATATGCATTTCAGTAATAGTTTTATAATGTAGATCAAATCCATGTCACTTTAATTGTGGCTGTTAGACTGGCAGACAGGTATTTGCAGGTTTTTTTCTACCTCAGATTTTGTTGCATCGTAGTGTGTTCCTTGTCATGAACTAAAACTTGTATTTATTTAGTATATTACAGAAGTTGTCTTCCCCATCACAACTTCTGTGTTCATCAGCACACAGTAAATGTTATCCTCCCAACACTACACAGGAATTCAGAGTTGCATGTTCCTGAATGCCTTCTGCTGGGTGACAGAATGCATCAGAACTTTATAGCCCCAAATGGTTGTTTCCTCTTATAACAGATCTTTTCGCTGTAGATGACCGCAAGCCATATAGAGATTGAAATGCCAACCAATGACTTCTGCCTCATATATATCAATCATGAGTTAAATATTATGGCTGGCTGAATTGCTCTGTCTGACTGATGTCAAGGGTGAATTCAGCCAAGCAAAAGCAAGCTGAAACAGACTGTGGACAGCCTGGAGATTGCAAGGAAAAGAATGTAGCCATGGGACCTCCTGCTACATTAAGGCGAGGTACTGGCTCCTGACAATGAATTGTTTACAGACCCATTGTCTGTTGTCAGAAAAAAAAAAAAAAAAAAAAAAAAAAAAGCTTATCTTGCTCATCTTATTTTTTGTTACGTTTTCTGTAATCAGACTGTAGTTACCAGTATGCTTTTTATTTAAGCATTTACTGGTGTTAGGAGGCTGACCACTCACGTGCAAAGCTTTCTGGATGCAAAGGTTGTGTGGATGATCTGTAGATTTGCCTAGAAACTTAATCCATTCTAAGCCAAATTCTTGGCTTGGGTCCCACTGGAATTTATTGACCTACTGAACCTGGACAGATTGAGTGAGTAAATGAAAAAGAGGCTAGGGAGGCTGGATTTGGCCCAGATCTTGGGCATTCATTCATATTACTGAGTTTAAGAACTTCTTGAGCTCCAGACAATAAAAATTAAGTTTCCTCACTGGCTTTCACTAAAAATAGCTTACCTGTTAGAAAAGGATACAAATATACAACTCGAGCCATATAGAGTTCTTGGTCTGTGAGCATGAATGACAGCATGAAGAAGTCATCCATTCCTTTAACATAGTATTTCAATTAGATAGTTTATGTGCGTAGTTTTTTATGTGATCTGAATATCCTTATAATCCTACAAGCTGGTAAACTGAAAACAAACAAACCAGGGAAGAGAATTTAAATCTGTGCTGTCCTTCGCTGAGTTGCCTTTTCTGACGAGAGGTAAAAAAAAAAAAAAAAAAAGGAAAAAGAGGGTTTTTTTTTTAAAAAAAGCCATTTCATGAGCCTATTGCAGCCTGAAATCATTGTCCTTTTGCCTCAGGCACCACAGTGAGCTTGAGGCATGGGTAGATTTCACCATAACTACGTGCCTTTTCCCATGTTATTGCTGACTTACCATTGCTCCATTCTTTTTACATGCTTCTTTTTATTTGCTCAATCATTTCACAGTCCAGTTATTCTTTTTGGTCAGGTGGCCTATAACATTTAGTTTACTGTCTGAAACATCTCCAAGCTCACTACATAATGACTCAACACCATTACCCGTTTCTCCCCAGCCTCTTCTTATGGGGGCTAATAAATCCTCTTTCACCAACAAGGCTATGGCAGCTCCTTTGCTTTTCTTATATGTCTTTTTAAAATAAAATATATGTTTTAATATCGTGCTCTAGCCAGCTTTCAGTTATGATACCATATTTTCTCCACATTATTATCTGTCCAGTTCTGTTCCTTTTTTCCTAGCTCAACCTTTCATTTGTGTATATAGACAGACACTTTAATACCCCCAAGTTACTGAGCTTATTTTGTTCTATATTATTGTTCATAAATATGAATTTCCCTTTTATCTTTCTTCCCATCTATACCCCTTGTGCATTCCTTTCATCTTGGGGCAGCTCTAGACTGAACTTCTCACAACTCTGGCATTTTAGAAAAAGAGTATTGGCCGTGTATGGCAGTAAACTTTTCTAATTGTAGAAAGCCTTTAACCCTAGAATTGCCACAGTGCACAGGAAAAGTTCCTGTACCTTTCAAAGATGCAACTTGTAAGCCAAGTGTACAGGTTTCTTAGAAAGGGGTGAAATAGATTTTTTGTCTTTTGTGTGATATTAAAAAATGAGAAACAGTCAAATTTTCTTCAATTATCATTGGAGTAAGTTGTGCTAGTTCTGGACTTATATTAGAGCCAATTCACCGGGTCTAAATGAGGAACAATTTTTTTAACACATTTTATTTGTTGAAGTTCTTCCAATTTCAATGCTTAAAAATATTGATAGAAAGAAATTACTTCTACCTGATGAATTATCTTGAAATAGTTTGTCAGGAATTCCCAGCTAGAGCTATTTTCCAGACCATTTTTCATCACATGGTCTGAATCTGTGAAATAGAACACACTCCATCATGAAGTCTAAATTTAGATTGTCTAAAAGTTACTATCACTCATTACTTTACAAAATACAAGAAAATGTTAATGTTAATAAATCTGACTCCAGATTAGCGATCAGGGCAAAGACATGTTTAGTTTCTTTTCAGTGACAAGAATTAAGTGGTCCTTTCCAGGACTAGCCTGTGAAATTTCACCTGTAAAAAATCACAGCAGAGTTCCGTTAACAAATGGGTTTTGTTTAATATTTTCACATAAAGCCATACATTTTTGTTGGCATAGTGCTTGAATATATTTTAATACTTATAAAAATTATGTTAAAAAATTAGAAAGAAAACTTTTTTTTTTTTTTTTCTGGTCTAACTCAGTCTTAGACTGTCAATGAATTTTAGCTCACACTTAAGATTTTATATTCCGATATCTACAGTGAGAAGAGATGCAGGTTACTTTCTTCCTTTAGATAACATTCTTCTCTTTCTGTGTTTAAAATCTATGGCTAAACCATGTCTCTTAAAAGTAGTTTCTATCTTGTTTTCTGAATCTATGATTTGTCTTTGTATATAGTCAGAATATGTTAATTCTTTCATATTCAGTAAGTAGTTTCATGGCATTGGAAATATCACCCGAGTCTTTGGATGCTGTGGATTTTCAGTCTTTCTGTGGAGGCTCCAACTTCTGGCTATGATGAGACAGTATGTTAATACTATCTTTTTGTCTGCTCTTAAGCTGACAACACTATCAGTCTTGAATCCACTGAGTTATAAAATTCACATGCACTTTTTGCAAACAAGGAATTTAATAAATCTGATCATCTTGACCTGAAGACATAGCAAAAAATTGAGCCACTCTCCATCTTCATCCCCAACCGCTGTTTTCATCCAAAGTTGCTGTAATTAACAGAAGTAATTCAGGTTTTCAATTGCAGTGATCAGACAGCCAATGCTCAATCTCTTTGGATTCTGACTGGACTTTAGACTTCGGATTCATGGTCGGTCTAAAAAATAACATCAATGTCATTTCAACTGGCACACAATCCATCCTAGAAGCAGATCATCTGCTTTCTGTATCCAGCTCTAGTAGTTTCTCCTGTTCATCATCAGCTTATGAGGAGTTCAGGACTTTTGTGTCATTTTGGAGGATCAGATACTTTCAGTTAGAGCCTAAAACTTTGGGAGCCATTCTGTTAAAGAGTCAGACAGAATCCAGCTCATCTGTTTCTTAAAGAATAAACAGACTTAGAAGAGCACTAGGGTGGGGAGACATTCAGAATTTTTGTTCTTTTTACGTACCTCTGATTCTGTTCAGCCTAAAAATTCTTAGAAGAAATCCTGACCATGACAGACATTTGTAAACTACTGGTTCATCTGTAAGTGGCAAGTCTCCTATAATCTTCAGATACCAACTTTTCCCCGATAAGTAAAATGTAGTATTTAACTTAAGCAGCATCTTATGGCATCTGAAAGTTTGTGAACAAAATCTGATCAAGGCCTAAAGCAGCAGGCAGCATCTTTATTCACAATATGATTAAGGAGAAGTTAGGCTACCCTTCTTTTTTAACTACTAGCGTGAAGTTAAATGATTCTGCAGATCAGCAGATGTTTCCTTTAACTGTAATTCACTAATCTAAAGCTTACTTTTGTAGTATAGTTAAGCAAACAGTCAAAAGGCAATTCAGTCTAAGAATTTAAAATTATTTTCTCCACAAATGAAAATATTCCACTAATTATTCTTGCACAAACTCACATGAGGATTGGGCTCCTTAAATAGTGTAAGACAATAAGTGTAAGTGCCTTGATATTCAAAAACATTTATTTTCTCTCTTGAAGCTAAGGAGTGTACGTGAGATGCAGTGTGTTCTGTTCTTATTATTTTACATGGCATCCATTACAGGCATTAGAAAACACAGTTGTCAGGCTGAATATACCCCTGGTTTTACCCACTATGGCAATTCTTAGCTCTGTTATCATGCTTTACCAACCTGCAGGCTGCTGTGAATAAGAAAAAAAATCCCCAGAGATCTGGAAGTCTTGCCAACAGATTAACAAGAAAAAAAATCCTTGCTGGCTACAAAGTGGTTAAAGGTCGGGTTAAAGGCTTGACAAACACATCACTTAGATGAACCAATTACCAAAAATAAGACTAGCATGACAATTTTCAGCAGTAGGAAAAGCTGTATGTGGCTAGGACTGTTTAAAACCTCTCTTTTTGCTCGGAGGCATTGCTTTGTGGTGGGGCTCAAAGCACTGTTCTGCTTGCATACTACCAGTGTCTGCCTACACCATTCGAGATACACTCTGAGCTGAAATAAAGAGAAGGTTCTACTAAATTAAAAAGAAAAAAGAAAGTATTTAGGTGTGAAATACTTATGAAAGATTTATCATAGGTTTTTTTTTTTCCAACATGCAACCAGGTCTTATATGTCTTAGATTTTAACCTCTTTGATGACACTATGGTAACTGACAGAGGACTGGTTTTGGTAACCAACTCATTGATAATGACAATGGTGTAATAATAATAACAAATAATCTGCTCATTATCGGTAGTAGTAAAATGATTTATTATTCATAAAATTTAAATACAGTCAAATTTGGGAAAAAACTCATGTATTGGCTTTGGGCTCATAACAAAAAGAGCTTCTCCTGTTTTATGAGCCTCAGATTACCAAATAACCTTGACAGCTGAATCAGTGTTCCATGACAACAAGCAGGCCATTGATAAATAGCAACAAAACTATTAGATGTTGAATTTATGAGATGAGTAATAGAGAAGCTAAATTATAGGTTTACCATTTGACAAACTACAGCTTGACAAATCTGTGCTAACGCATGCATGTGTATGTGTGAGTGTACATAAGGAAAAGAGAGAAACAGAAACTTTAAGACAAAAGTGAAATCGATATGCCATGAATGTTACAAAGGCATACATATATTCTTTTCAGAGTAGTTGAATTCCCAGGGTCCAACATCAAATACTTAAAAAGTCACATGTAAGTAGGTACTTGAGAAAGCAACCACTTGTGAAGTTGTTTTTCGGGGTTTATTTTCATTTTTACTTTTAATGACTGTAAGGTAGAAAAGAGGGGGAACGGCTGGTACATGGCAGATTTTAAACTGACTCTTGCAAACTAATAGATTCCAGTTAAAACTCAAAACCAGCAGTTTACAAAGTTGCCAGCAAAAGCAAGAGTATATTCTGCTGTAGATGAAAAATATCTTCCTGGCCTATGGAGAGCAATTGGCACTTCCTAGGAAGAATGCAACAGCTACATTTTGACATCTTCCTGTAATCAGAGTGGAAGACATCAGTAATGATTTTATATGAAGTTGAATCTCATGTGTTCACATATTTTAAAATGATGGGAGCTATTAAGGAAATCTGAGTGAGTGGCCTCTCGTGTACAGAAAAAGATATGGTAAGGACAAGCTAATGCATCAGCCTTTCATAGAGGAGAAACTTTCTAATATAAGCAATGTACTTCCAGGCAGATCTGTGGGCCTACTGTCCTGGCACTGCTGAAGAACCTCTTGGTTCACTGCTGTAAATTGTGGTAGTTACAGTCAAGTGGAATTCTTAGGCTCTTATTTCCCAGAGCAGATCTGCAGGTGGCGGGTGGCAGCAGGGCGCCCACATTGGTCTTGAGCATGGTCTACTAACATCTGAGTTGGGTTATCTTTCACAGTTGTGGTGAAACACCAACGTGTTTAATAGCCAGCCCACTGTGGTGGGCTTATAACACTAAATTACTGGAAAAAGATTGTACTTTAGTGAGCAAGACTACAGCGATCGTCTTACCATCCTATCATGTTTTTCCTTAACTTGACTGGAAGATACACAATAGTGAGACAAATTACAGGATTATTGCTGAAGAGCTAGATGAAGTTCTGTGACCTGCATTGCACAGGAGGGCATACTGGATGATCTAATTGGATCTTCTGTTCTAAAAATCTATTAATTATGTTTGTGTAAGAAACAGCTGTAGCTTTGTCAAAGGGGAATTAAATACTGGAAATTCATCTTGTCCTAAACACTCTCACAGCAGTTACTGGGGGTAAACTTGAAGCTTGACAAATAAATGAGGAAGATCAAAAGCAAACCTAGTGAAGGTTTTTGTTAATAAAAACAATTCTGTGTGAAGGGTTTTCAAACATTTGTCATTTATTCAATTTTCCTGAAACAACATGAATGGTATGAATTGTTCACAAATACCAATTAAGAAATCCTTTATTTTATTTTCTTAAAAATATATTATAGATATTTGTCTTCAGTACATCCATCTCTGATGTCTGCTATATGGGCAGATTTTCCAAGGGGACAATGACTCTGAATTTTAACATGATATTCATGTTATCCTCTATTCATAAACAGAGAAATAACAGACAAGCCATAATATATTCAACTACAGCAGGTGCTTAGCATCCACTATTCCTGGTGTCCATAGCATTTTAGCTTTCAGAAGATCAAGAATATCCCCTGTGTTTAAGATGCATATGGCAGAATTTTAATGTTCCCCCTAAAATGCAGATCTTTGTATTTCCATGTCCTTCGTGTTTGCAATGATGGATTGCCAAAAAGGTGCTTAGCCAAAAATGGGTATTTTTTTTAACAAAAACCTCAAGTTAGTCATATGCTTTCATCCAAAACAATCAGAACCTGAGCCAATTTAGTGCACATAAGATACCTTGGAAGGATTAATTTATGCTGTTGAGCTTGTAATATGTGTAACCAATAGGAGTTCTCTGCATACATGGATTTTTTGCAAATCTTGCAGCTAAGTCAGTGAGCCAAATGCAAAATCCAGCACCTAAGGGCATCGTGTAGATTTGTAATGCACCCTGGGGGTGCCTAAGGTCGAGAAACCATTGAGTGGATTACATAGATTCATATATGTAGTTTTTCCATCTCTGACAGATGTAATATGAGCACTATTATTTGTACTACATAAATTTCTTAGAATACTTTGTGGGAGAGAATATCCAAGTCATGCCAAATCACTTACACAGAAAGCTATAATTAAAAGAGGTTTGAAGGTTCAGGGCTCCTTAGTGAGGGGTCGTATGATGTAACATTAGTATGATGATGGATCATCTGCATGGCAGCAAAGGCTTTGCTAGATATCTGTAGAAGCAAATTAATATACAGATAAAATGTGGATCATATAGGAGCTGAAGGAAGTGTATCAAATCTGCTAAAAATCTTCATCTCTAAAATAATGCACTTTCTTCTCATATCAGTCATCTGAAAGTCAAGCATCTAGGCTGGGTTAAGCCTTTCCCAGGGGATGGATCACCCTGTTTATCAGACAGATCTAGTTTTAAGCGGGATGAATTACTCTATGGAGGAGCCTTTGTCCAGAGCCTGTATAGAGACCTGAGAAGAGCTTAAACTAGGCATTTATGGCTGGAGTTAATGAAATGAAACCAACACTTGGGACTGATATTGAAGGAGGGACCCGTATTGCAAAATTTTCCTAAGATGCAGTGTGTTTCACACATGTTTTGTGCTGTTGAACTCAAGGTGCATGATCGGATATCCATATTGATACAAAGGTAATGGAGCCAAAGGCTCAGGATGTTGTAGTATAACTGGTGGCATATTTTTCCCTTTAGCTGTTTCTCCGGATTATCAGACTACAGTTTTGTTCGTCCTTTCCTGGGTGTATTCATTTTACTGCAAAGCAGGTCTTAGATTAGCATATACTTATTTAGGATTAAGGACATTGGGTTATGGGTTTTTTGCTTTTATCTTCCTCCTCATTCCCCTCCCTCTAAACAAATTTTAGCAGCAGTGAAATGAAAAGGGACTTGCCTATGCCCTGAACTTTGAGTACATGAGTTAAAACTAAATATCCACCAAGCACAACTTGCTCAAACTGCAAGTGAATTAATATTTTGTCAGTCTTCACTTTTGTACTTAGAATTAAAATAGAGGATGGTGCTATTTTCTAAACATTTTACCCTTCATTTCTCCCACTTTTTTCTCTATCATTGCCAATTGATCATTGCAGTGCCTACAAATGCTCCATGGCTAAGAAGAGAAAAGCTGAAGAACAGATATCAGGCGTTCCTGTCAACAAAAGGAAGTCCCTGTTAATGAAACCCCGCCACTACAGCCCCAACTTGGAATGCAAAGAAGAAAATGAAGACAGGATGGATTTACAGGAAGAGATCAGTGTCCTTGAAAGAAGCTCAACTCCAGGTAGTCATGCAGCGTGGTTCCACTTGAACCTGAATTCCACAGGAAGGGAGATATGAAACAATATTTTCAAACAGGCTGCAGAGTGTGTTTGACTTCTAGCAGAGTTGGAATAGTGCATTTCTGTCTGGGTTTAACCATCATACATTCAATTATTTTGTACAATAACTCCTCCTGCGGTCTAGTAAATGCTTTATAGGTCACATAGAGAAACAACTACTGGAGCAGGTCAGATATGGAGCAGCATCTGCTTCTCCACTAGCTCTGTCAAAGAACAAGGTTAAGCCCACCACTGAGAAAAACACATTTATGAAGAGCAGATTTTCACTGAAATATATAGCTCTCTTAGGAAGAAAAAAAAAAAAAAAAGCTTAGCAAAACATTGTTGACTTTAACATTTAGCAAAGCAATTTCATGCATGTGACTGCTACATGTGTTCTGTTTAACACGATTATTAGACTCAGCACTTTTACACTTGTTATTCCAACTCTGCTAAGCCAAACGTCCAACAATTTCTAGAAACTTCTACAATATGTATGGTGCAAAATACGGAAGAGAACAGGGAGACAGAAAGATATAACTACAGTATGTCTTTATTGCTTGCTCTTCCTAATGTATGTTTATATATATTCAGGATGAACGAAAATTATCAAACCAAACTGGCTGTCACATATTTGTTTCCTGCACAAGTTTTTAATCAGGCAAGTGAGAAGAAATCAGTGGAATATATTTCACATTTGTTTTGAAGGGAAGAGTCATCATAAACAGCAAAGGTCAAGACAAAAGCAATGTAATCTGGCCCTGGAAAATTAGTAATTACAGATACTATGAAAACAGAATTAATTTATATTCCACTCAGTTGCTGGTTGCTACAGGATTTTAAAGGTAATTCATTTTCCAGTCAATCTCTTGTGGAAACCAACTTCTCAAACATTTTGGAAGGACAGCATGCTAGACAATCTCATCTAGGTTCCCTTTCCCACAAAAGGTTGGACCAGATGATCTTTCAAGATCCCTTCCAGACTGGGCTATTTTATAATTCTATAATGAACTGAGATTAGGAGTTTATATCTTTATCCACTCCAAATAGAATTTCCTTAAAACAAAAAAAAAAAACTCAAAATTTTATACATGTGAAAACTATAAAACAAATAGAAGAAGGCTGTCTTTCAGATTAAAGAGACAAATCATGGTTCTATCAAAATCAGTGGAGTTCTTTATTTCTTTGTGTCATCTCTATAGGGCAAAGATTTCAGCCAGTTGTCACTTGTAAGTCTTCTAGGAAGAGTCTCCTCCAGGTGTTCTGCATCCTGTCAGGTGAAAGCCTTGGAGAGAGTTCCCTCTTTGAATACAACATTAATTAACAAGTTAATACCCAGTGTCTCTGTCTTTTGGGGGAGGTTACTAAGCTAAATTCATCAAGAAAAAGGCTCCATGGCTCTCAGTAGCTGTCCAGCCTGCAAGGAGTATTTCCACCTCCTAACATCAGAAATCTGAAGTGAAGCTGTTTGAGTAAGAGTTCTTGTATGGTGGTTTTTTTTGTTTGGGTTTGGTGGTTTTTTGGAGGTATGTAGATTTAGCTAATTTTTATTGTATTGATTCAGCCTGGGTCCTGGCCATCCAGACCTGCCTCAGTAAAGTGCTTTTCTTTCCCTTGTGTTTGTCCTCTGCACAGTTTAAAGAACTTACTGAAGGGAAAGCACTATGATGGGTGTAAAGGTAGAACTTGTACCATGTACAGACAAACCTAAGTTATTTATCTGGTTCTTTTTCTAAAAGTGGGCAAGTGATGGGCCTAGTCCATTGATATAAAAGTCGGTGCTATTTGCACCCAGCTCTTCTGTCAAAAGAAAAAAGTCATCGCATTTCAAAAAGGTTTATTTGATACCAGTGAGTTTCTCGCAAACTGCATTTGTCAGGGATAATACACCCTATCCCTTTTGCATTAATTTTGCCAGCTACAAAACAAATTTCAAATAAGCATACAAGTGTTCTGGTTATGTAGGTATATTTGCAATTAGTGTAATGTTGCTCATTTTATTATGAACTCATGATTCTTGTCGGTTGATCAGTTAATGCTTCAGTTCATGGACTGATGCAACTGTAAACTAAGCTGAGTTTTGATTATTCTTAAAGTAAATTTACAGCCTGTGGAAGTGAAAAGCAAAGCTGGGACAGCTGAACCATTAAGACTGGTTCAACAACAAATTCTTAAACACTGCATTTAAAAATTGCTTATTATTTAACGAAGCATACCTGTTATTGTGCATTTATAGTATTTTTCAGCTTTCACATAGAAAAATAACTGAAAAGATCTGTTATTAAGTTTTGTTTTATTTTGTTTTGTTTTGAAGAGTGTGAGACTCCTTTTAAAACTATAACTTCTTACTTTTTGAAACGACTCACTGATGGGATTCTGGTTTTTTTCCAAATGGCAGAAGAGCAAATAATAAAAACCCATTTGACTAAAGTTGGTCATAGAGCCAAATCATCATTCTTACTTGCTGAGATGTGAAAAGACAGCAGACTTCTTTATTCAGAATACTGCAATGTGTGTGGTACTAGACCAGCTGCTAAAAAGTTATACTAAGGTTTACAGACATTTTTTTTAAACACAACTTTATGCACACAGTGCACAAGGCCACCTCTCCCTGCATGAGTCCAATTTTCTGAAGAAGAATAAGAATTAATCAATATTTTCTTTTAACATATAACAAACAGTTGAACCAAACAATTATGTAAACTGGAAATGACCCAAAATGCTAACAGTTTGGCAGCAGTAAAGTGAAATGCATTGTGGTGCACATGTGCATTTTTGTCCCCCTTTTCCCCTCCACAATAATCTGCACTTAATAGGAATATTTTAAACTATGTAGCTAAGCAACAGAGGTAATTGTTGCTTTCTAGAGCTTTTGTTAGGCACTCTAACACAGCCCAAATATGCATAATTAGGTATAATGTCTATAAATCATTATTGTACACATGTGGGTAGTTAAGTGGATTGAGAGAATAGTTCAATGAATTGGACATATTCAGTGAAAATGCTTTTTATTTGTTTTCTGTAGTTCATAATACTTTAAAATTATCATAACCCTTTACACTTTCTCTTAATAGCTCGCTGTGTTATTGAGAGAAACTTCATTTGCATTTTAGACTATGCTTAATTTATTATTTAAACCTGGAGTTCTTCTGAATCAGGAGAGGACAGATACATCTTACGAAATTGTCTGTGCTTGTTTATTCATCCTCCTTTCTAGGAAGTAAAATGTTAAATTTTTCAGTTTATGTTGAATAGATCCCAACAAAAGAATGTACCCTATAATCAGCATTATTGAAGGGGCTAGTGTTGTGACTAAATTCTTCCCTTCATCCAAAAATGCTTTTAGTTACTATGGCAATATTTACTTGATCCTGGCAAACCAGTGTTGATTTTAGAGAGATAATTACCAGAAAGGAAGATGATGGAGATGTATTTTTGAGTGTCCTTGTCAGAGGAAATGTTTATAAAAAAATTAAATGAGATACAAAAGGCATATTGTCTTCCACACCGACAACCTCTCCTACATATAGCCTCTATTACCTGCTGGCTGCTGCGTTTCTTCTGAAGAAAGATGTTTATAAAGCCAGGATGCACTTCAGTGGTGTCTTTAACAAGTCCTTTATGAGTCTGTACATAACAACCATTTCTGTTTGCCTGTGCATGACCTGATCTATCACTTAATGTGGCAATTGCAATAGTGACCAGGAGCTTGCCCTTTGTGAAGTATTGAGCTTTTTTCCATCAAGGTCTTTCATGGGATCTGAGGTGACCCGAAAAAGAATTAGGGTTTATTTTGAGGAAATATTTGGGAATCTTAGATGAAAGAAAAGTGAAAATGCATCAGAGGAGTTTTAAAATGTGTGTGTGCCTGTATATATATATATATATCTGCAGATATCATATAGATTGTGTGTATATATATAGTACTTACCTATATGTGGCACATCATATTTATATGAATGTATAAGAATGTGTGTTCTAAGATAATATATGTCTTCACCGTCAGTGAAAAATGACAGCATATTTATTTGTCATATAGCTTTGGAGTTATAGTATAAAGTAGACATAATCTTAGAAGGGCTTTTCCTAATGTTGCAAGCAGCCTTGGTGGCTTCAATCATTTCAGAGTACCTTTGAGTAAAGAAACAGAGATTGGTAAGTAAATATCTTCATATCACTTCTTCAAGATACAAAAAGCAGTTCTTCTTACATATTTTTCTCTTGTTTTTTGCCTTCATGCAGAGGAAAGCACTCCAAAATCATCTGAAGAAACCTCTCATTCAGGTGGGCAAGAAAATTCCAGTCAAAGGAAAGATAACTACTCCAGCTATCAAGATGCTGTGGCCAAATCTTTGATGAACATGGGAAAATTATCGAAAGATGCACCCAGTCAAACAGTGGCAGAAAATCTAAATGATAGCGGCATTCAGTCCTTAAAAACAGAAAGTGATGACACTGATGAATGTTACATGATTAACTCAGTTGAAGGAAAAGAAAAGACTGTTATTTCTGACCCAAAATACTGTTCATCTGAGGAAAATGAAAGTAACTCTGAAACTATGGACAACGAGTGGGACAGCTCCTCAAATTTCTCAGAAGAAACAAGCGTAAAGCCCCATGTGACTCAAAAGTATATTGTAGAGTGTAATCAACCTAGCATCCTGGAAGTCCCAGAAATTAAGAAGGAAGAGGTAGAATTTGGCCCTTGTGAAACACTTTGTGACTCCGAAACAGAGCTAAGAGCACCCCAGGAGTCTCACCCAGATCCTTTCGAGAAGAGAATTCAGAATCCCTTCCCTGAAAGTGAAGAAGATGACAATGAGTGCCTGTCAGAAACCACGGAAGTGTCGGTTGAGCTGGACAAAACAAAAGGGAACTTGAGTTTGCTGGAACAAGCAATCGCTCTGCAGGCAGAGCAAGGGCATGTGTTTCACAGCACCTACAAGGAACTGGACAGGTTTCTCCTGGAGCACCTAGCAGGGGAAAGGAGACAAACCAAAGTTACTGACATTGGTGGGAGACAGATATTTAGCAACAAACGTAAGGAAGTATTTTTGGCTGTTCTTACTGGCTTAAGCATTTATCCTGTGACTGATAGAGGATTCTGAGCTGGGTTTTATAGCAACAGTAAAGAATCTGGAATTTAGCTGGTAATTTTGTTAATTATGTACCTTCACACTAGTGCCTTACATCTAACCAGGTTAAACGCTAGGTACTTGGCTTCCTGCCAAACCGCTATGTGAAATGATCAGTAATGGCCACTAAAAGGGCTATGTAGCTGGCACTGACACTCCTTCTCCTCCTTTTCCTCCTCCTCTGCCTCCACCTCCACCTCCATAGGGTGCTAATACATACCTCCTAAATTTCAGCAGCCAAAAGAGAAGGTGTTGAAATGGTGCTTAAGGAAAGGTTACGGTGAAAAATTGGCCTCTTCCAAACATGCCACCCAATTCCTAAGCCATGTGTTTTCCGAGTTCAGCCTACTTCACGTATCAACATTAGATTTTGCTACAGCCAGCACTTCTGAGCCAGGAAAGCACAAGCCGTGCTCTTCTGCCTCATTCACCATCAGCAGAATTACCAGTAAGTTCCAAAATCTTTATTGTTTCTGATGGTTTGTGGCATCCTACAAAGCTGTAGGAACATTGCTCCATTTTTGGTACTTAATTAGGCTTCCAAAAGTGGAGATTTAAAAGATTTGGGTTTGATTTGTGAACTGGCTGTCTCGTATGAAACTCCTCAATTGAGGATAATTCCAGAACGTCAAGAGAAGTCATTTTATAAGCACAGTCCCTGCTGTAGCAAGTAACAATGCATTCATCTGTCCTTTGACTTTTCCCTTTAGGCTTCCAAATACACTGAAGCCACCCCAGCATTGCTGCAATTTCTGCTTGTGATAAACTATTTACCTTGGTATTTCTAGTGTTACTTTAGAGTAGTCCACGTGGACATTGAAAATATTACAGTACTTTAATTATCTAAAGTGTTCAGTATATAAGATAACTGACAAGGGTTTTTAGGAGTTGGAACTATAAAATATTTCCTGAAGTATTTGGGAAGAATATGCATGCATCTCATTTTTCTGTCTCAAGCAATCTTTCCATTAGTATGTCTTAAACTGTGCATGCAAGGTGTTAGTCTACCTCTTTGCTAAAAGCCATGAATCTTTATTTGCCCAAATAAGTATGGTGTATGCAGGAATTTTATGGATCCATTTTCTTATTCTGATACCAGCTGTGTTCATCAGGTTCACATTGGAGTCAATGTGACTCTCTCACAGCACACATAGGAAGGAGCAGTGACCGTAAGCATGGCAGAATTTGGCCCTTCCTGATTTGCCTCATATTATTTTTAGCTGTAGTTTGCAGGTGAGTTCAGAGGTAGCACTCATGGAAGAACAAAGCAGGCTTTGTTCAGTTTGTATAAACACCATATGATTTTAGCCCACGTCGTATCAGGCACATAACTTTTTTCACTTTATATAATTAACTGGTTTTTATTTCTGAAAAATCCACCATCAAATCCACCAGCTCTTAATTGTCTTTCTTGGATGCTACATCAGAAAAACATGGCTTAAATGTGTATTTTTCCATATTTTTTATTGATAAACTTTTCCAATTAGAGGGGGAAAAATAATCATATATCAGAGTCCCTCTTTATTTTCTGTCCACTATTGCAGCACTTTCCATTTGCAGTGATTCTCAAAAGCGTGTGGTCTCCTGTTGATGCTCAGTCTATTTTCTTTCCTACTATTTTTTTTTAATTTTTTTTTTTAATCTAAAGCCCTGCCAGGAAGTTTAACCCTCATCTGTCTCTGGCCCTCCTGTCCCCAAGCATGTCGCCTTACCTCGCGGTCCAACAAAATGAGCTTGAAGGAGGCTGCTCCCTGTTCTGGCTGCAGCTGTTTTCTCCCCCAGCGCCGAATGCTGTTGGCAGCCAATCACAGATGGAGCTAAAACCATCCTCAGCAATTTATGCGGCCACTTCCTCCAGATTTCTCACAAGAGAATTTCTGGACCAGAATTCATTCCTTCCTTGCCCAGACTTTTTGATCCCGCGTTGGAAATCAAATAAAGGCTTTCTGACCAGTGCTTCTTGCACCATTCTAGGTGCTCGAAACAAAAGCTGGGAATGCACTGCGGCTATTACAGAGTGGTAGCTGTGGGGCTGGGCTGAGACCTCGCCTTTGAAAGGGTATCGGCTGCTCCATGTTTTCTCTGTCATTGTGGGCTGCTCCACAAAGCGGCATTGCCATGTGTACCAGAGGGAGCTGCTTGCCTTGCCTCTCAAATGTAAAGTGGCATGTATTCAGTTCCCTAACAAAGAACCCACAGCCTAGAGATCTGCGATATTTAAGGAATGGCTTCTGGTTGAAATGCTTTTTGTTTGTTTGTTTGTTTGTTTCACACCTCAGCTTTTATTTGGTCGTCCCAGCTTCCCGGAGTCTGACATTAACAGAGTAAAAGATTGTTTCTCGGGTTTTTTTTATTTATTCCTTTATAGATCTTGCTGTTGGCTGATGCTGCCAGTTTTCTGGCTTATTGGATTGTGGCTTCTGTCCTATTTGAGGCTCTGAATGGAATAAATGACACTGCCATCCTAAAGCTATATAGTTTAGCACATAAATGGCATATCAGGAGGTGGAAGCTGTTGTTTAAAGGACACAGTGTAAAATCCTAGATGTGCTTAAATTGCATACATCTCAAAACTTTGTGTAGGAGTTAAATCTGGAGTACAAAATGAAGAGTATCACACTGCAAAGATGGTTCAGCTGAGTGCAGACTGAGGCGAAAACCAAACAAAACCCTTATCTGATTTCTCTGCAGATTCACCCAGGCCTGAAAAGAGAGAAACCAAATGTCCCATCCCAGGATGCGATGGCACAGGGCACGTGACTGGGCTGTACCCTCACCACCGCAGTCTCTCAGGCTGTCCACATAAAGTTAGAGTGCCACTAGAAAGTGAGTATCGTCACCCTGCGGTCCAGAATAACAGCTGGATCTGGCCCGGTATTGTGGGTAGTGTGTGCTCATACTGGAGAAGCAGCCCACTTTTTCCAGCTGAGGCTGCAGAACGAAGCTGAGAGAGGAGCCATCACATGTCCTTTGTCCTCCAGCTCTTAGTCACAGTCCTAATTCCCACACACATGAAGCTCACATACTCTTTAGCAGCAGCGTTACAAACATCAGTCAGCTCCTCAGGTGGCTCGGAAGGAATAAGATAAGAGCCAAACTATCCCCATGCTGCCATCAGACCTGCATGCCATAGTCTTATGAATCAAGATCTTGCTTGCCCGTGCCTTTGCTAAGGCATGCAGCACAGAAACCACCTGCTTGTTTCAGCCCTGCGACCTGATTTGCCGCACTCACACACCCAGGTTGCTGGTTTTCATTGCCAGTAACGGAGAGGCCTGGGCATGCTTATTCAGAGATGTTTCCAGTGTCCCCCTCACCACTGAGCTCAAAAAGGCTACTTCCATCAGTAACCTCCCAGCACTGGGTCCACAGCATATCCTGCTTGTATTGTGCTAACCCTTCTATGCCCAGCCTACCCTGCTTATTTCTAACTGCCGATCTGATTACATCGGTTGGTGTGTGTATAATCCTGCAACGTGATGCAATGAAATGCTGCATAATAAACCAAAACCTAATATGAAATTATTCGTTTAAGCAACCGTGTTAGTTAGATTATTATGAAATGCTGCATAATAAACCAAAACCTAATGTGAAATTATTCATTTAAGCAACCATGTTAGTTAGATTTTTTTTTTTTTTGTGGTGGTATGCATAACAAATCAAAAGGGCACTTGCACTTTATCAACGTCCTATTCCTAACTGTAGCTCTCCCTTTTTTTTTTTAAATCTGGTACTAACCTGTATTTATGGAAACATCTGCTGAGTTAAGCAAGTTGCTGCATTTGGAACGCCTTAGCAACATTAACTTTTTAAAAAGTTAAAATTAATACCTCTTTATTAATGATCACACTTCCAATCAGCTGCGTTCTGTCCTACTGGAGAAAAAAAAAAAAACAAAACACAAAAAACACACACAAAAAAAAAGCCAAACAAAATTATCTGTAATCTCAATGTGGTTCCTGACAGAACAAACCAGTTGACTGAACGATCATCTTTTTTGAAGCACTGCGCACCCAAAGGGGTAATGCAGTACAGAAGTCATGAGAGCAGACGTACAGAGACATATTCTGTTTTACAGAGACATACATCTCACTCTCAGTAAAAACAATCCACATCAAAGGGCATTAGAAAGGTACATGCTTTTTCTAGTCATCTGTATTAGTGGCGTATGAACCAGAGGGCAAAGGGTCTCATGATTCAACGTCCTTGCTAGCTTCTGCCTTTGTTTTTTTGAAGTCCATAGAAATAACATGGGAGAGATGTGCATGTGGGAAGCCATACTAGAGCAATGTAGGAATAAAGTTATATATGCTGAGGGCAACAGCCTGACTGTGTTGTAGGTCCTCTGCTTCTCCTTTTCTTTTGTGGTCAAAATGTGACGGAATTGAGAATCCAAGTCTGAAGAAGAATGGTTCATACTTTTAATATAGTTATTTTTAATTGTTGTATTCTATTATGACTTTCTTTTTTCCTTATTCCTGTTTAGTTCTTGCCATGCATGAAAATGTTTTAAAGTGCCCCACCCCAGGATGCACTGGAAGAGGACATGTCAACAGCAATCGCAACACACACAGAAGGTAGATCAGAAAAGTTCCTGTCTGCTTAAAGTGTAACGTACTCAGAAGTAAATTGATGGGCACATCTTGGAATGCCTATGAACTGGGATAGCCTGTATATATATGTATATATGTATATATATGTATATAACCAAATACTTGTGTTAGATTTTGTTACATAAAAAAAATGGCTGCAGCACTGAGGATGGCAAATTCCACTAGTCTTTTTCAGAGAAGACATTTCAAACTACAGTTTCATTACAGTCTTCCCAGTGAAACACTATGGTGTAAAATGGGTAGTAATGAACAAGTACATTATTATTGCTACAGTTGGAAAACCCAGTGGAAATCAAAGACTCTTCATTTTGCACCACATACGTGGTAGTCCTTGAGAGGAACTTCCCATCAAGGCACATTTCCTCTTAGCAAAACAGGAAATTTTAAGTGGAGTATTTTGGAATTCCTGTAAGAAATAACTCCATTTATTACCCTCAGGAATGTCGTCTTCCCACTTGGAACACTCTTGTCTGTTTAACTTGCTGCCTGCAGGGAGAAAGTAAAATTGAGAAAAGCCTTCCAGCCAGGCAGCTGGGGAATCATGTCTGGGCTGCAGGTGGGGCAGAGGGCTGATGCTCGCTGTCTCCAACAAGCCACTGCTGGCGGCACGGCTTTCTGCTGGAAGCCAGCAAGCCAAAATATTCCACCATAGTGCCTCTAGAAAAATAAAATGTCAATCTTACAACCAAACCTGTGACAGAAAGATTTAAAAACCAACTTTCTTTGCGGAACTGAATTTTGTTCTTTTCTTTTTTTTCCTGCTGATTGATTGATTGGTTGTTGTATGAATGCACCGAAAATCAAGGATTATCATACTATGTTACCATCTTTAAAACAAAAAGTTAGTCTTTACCAGATATATTATAAGCTCAGCTACAAGAATATATAAGGAACCAGTAAATCTTTTTTTCATTGTGTTTCCTGTTTTAAATCCCCAGTCATCTTTGCAGCGCATCAGCTGTGTCATAAGCAAGCCATGAATAGGATAAGAAAACATGTTCTAATCTAATAAAGCAAATAGGAAAAAAACAAAGCACATCTTGAAATGACAAAATATGTTATTTGGTAACAGTTGCTCAGATACCTCTGTTTTTTTTCCCAAATTCACTTTCCTTTTAATCAGCAGGAGGCTTATATGCATGGTTTAGCTGATAAAGTAAATGTCATTTGTCAAAAAATTTACTAGTGACTTGCCAGCCACAAAACATCAAAGCTGAACTGTGGAAAACTCCTACGTGATTCAGTTTCCAGATATATCACCTCAAATACACAGATTTCACAGTTTTGCATTAAGGGTTGAAAAACAGATGAATCTGGGCTACAACAGCAGCAGCTCATATAGAGGCATGGGACAGATGAATCTGGGCTACAACAGCAGCAGCAGCTCACATAGAGGCATGGAGCACCAGAGAAGTTTGAAGTCATTGGGTTCGACAGCACACATTTCCTTTACTTAAGCTTTTGTTTTAATGCTGTATTTTTATTTTTTCTTTTTGTTTCTTTTCTTCACCGGTTCGACAGCACACATTTCCTTTACTTAAGATTTTGTTTTAATGCTGTTTTTTCTTTTTTTTTTTCTTTTTGTTTCTTTTCTTCACTTTGCTTTTAAACAGCCTTTCTGGTTGTCCAATTGCTGCAGCTGAAAAGTTGGCAATGTCCCAGGAGAAGATCCAGCTCGAGTCTCCGAAAGCTGGGCAGTGCCATGATCAGACTCACAGGTAGGAGCCCTCAGGAACTAATGTCTCCAAAGAATTTCAACACAAACTCTGCTGAGCTCTCCTCAGGGCTTTCACCCATTTCAGATTTAGCTACAAAAACAAGTCAGTATTCCAAGATGAACCTCTGCAAAGCTAAATTACTTGACTGTGTCTCAAAATTAACACGCAGTGTTCTGCTGGTTCTTCTCTGTGTGGCTCAACAAAACAGACACGTCTTTTGAAAAGCAATCAAATATATTCTAATAGACCTTACTTCCACACAAATAGCCTAATCAATGTTTCTGAAATGTCTTTCTCCTGTAAACCACATGTCCTATCTTGCTGAAATGTTTTAAACACTTCTCAAGAACTGCTCCTTTGTTACAATATTTTGGCCACTGAAACTTGATTGAAGATCTCTTTGACCTTATTGCACTTTTAGCATCACATTCCTCATTTATTTCATGATTCTTTTCAGGAGAATCTTCCAGTGATCCCAAGTAGCCTGTTGCATTGGCATTGCAGTTATCTAAAAGCACTGAGGATGCTGTTCATTTGGTTTCCCCACCATTGAATAGCTCTTATTTTGAATTTCTTTATTTTAAGTTTATTGGTTTAATTAGTTTAATTTATTTTTTATAAAATGGCATCAAAAAGGGGAAACATTTTTTTATTGCAATTGTATTTTGTTTGAGGGTTATATGGACCCTACAGACATGCATAATTTGCACATCATTGGCACCACAAACATTACAACCTATTATATTCAGGTCTATTTGGGGACACTTTAATTTGTGGATTATTGACATGATCAGCTCTAATGGTTCCTTCAGAGCCATTACGGAATATTATGTCCATGTGTCTGCCAACTGCACGTGCCTTAACTCCATATATGAAAAGTCCTTAGGAAATTACTAAAGACAAGTAGTTACTGAACAGTAACTAAATGGAATAACACACCATAAATCATTCTTTCTTCCCAAATAACAGAAGCAATTATTCTGGATCATCTTACATTATATTTATACCATACTCACGCACAGTAAAGTGAGAACAATAGTGATGTATAAACTGCAAGTCCTTTGACTAGAAAAAAATCCAGACAATTTTTAGAAAGAAATAAAGCACCACACTATAGTGGTAATCTAGAAGAAAATCAGTATCTTTTTTTTGTAAATAGCCCACATTGTTACTACAGAATATTGGATTTTTTAATGTATGAAGTCAAAGTACTCTTTGACTAGTAGGTCAGCCACCATATTTACATTATTTATTTCTTGTATACACGTACCAGTAAGATTCACATGTGGTGACAGCACGCTTTCTGATACTGAGTTGCAACTGTACCCTATTTTGCAAGAAAAGGTTATTGAAAGATATTCTTGTGTTTCTCATTGATTCTTTTCCTACTCTCTGCAGGACAAATTTAGCAAAACAGCCGGAAGTAACTCAATATAATTACAGAACTTCACAGCCAGTCACCTCCTCCAGAGCCACCCTGACAAAAGAACAGGAGAAGTTTGGGAAAGTACCATTTGATTATGCCAGCTTTGATGCACAAGTCTTTGGCAAACGCACAATAGCACCTGTGGCACAAGGACGAAAAACACCCCAGTTCCTTGAATGTAAGCTTGAAATTCCATTATCTCTTTAAAAATGGACAAAATGTCAATTACTTTTTTTTTTCCTGTTTTGTTTGTTCTGCTTTCAAACTTATAGAGTTAAAAAATCTCTGTAGGAATTGTCTTTAGTGTGACCAGAATGCTAAATAGAATCACAAGTTTGCTAAATATAGAATTATAGAATGCTAAATGTCATCACTATAAGTTTTACTTTTCTGATATTTCTTTTAAAAGCAAATATAATGGGGAAAGGAGGAGTAAAAAGGAATGATTTATGTCCTATCTGTTACCTTCTTCCTTGGCTAAATTGTGGTATCTTTATGTGATAGGATGCTGCCATGCAAAGTGCCATGGAATGTGTTTGCACAAGATGTAATCAATTGTACAGAGAAATACCAGTTAGGCTTTAAAAAGCTTTTCAGATACTTTTTAGATGAATCCATAGAGGTATTATTCCTCCTAGATGACCATGTGCCTTGTCTGCATTACTTCCAGGTCTGGATTTAATTCATTTTGATATCTCATGTATCTATACTACATAACTTTTGTAGTGCAGACATATTCAATGTATCAAATTGTTGTTAAGATTCCTCTGCTTGCATCACTTACAGATTTGCTGAGGTACTGTTCTGTACAAATTAGATACTACAGTGCAAACACTGATCATTTATTGCAGATGCTCTTCACAATCTGCATGGGAAACTTCAGCAAGATTCTGCCATTGCGTTGACCATTATAAAATACCTCTTTATTTCAAAGAAACAAATTATTCTGTTGCCATGAGGGGGTTTCATTGCACCATATTTGGGTTCAGAAGAAAATAGATCCAAAACAATGTGACAAAAGCCTCTTTAGTTGGTTTTCATTTTGGCCATGACAAAACATTTAGTGAAGGAAAACAAAAAATTTGGTGAAGGAAAACAAAAAAGGAAAACAAATTGCATGCCACTTATCTCAACAAAGGAGAACATTCATAGTAAGGTGAACAGAAAAGCAGAAAAATTTATATATATATAGAATACAACAAAATATAACATAATAATCTTCTAATGCTGTATAATATTACATATGTTTTATACGTTTATAAAATTTGTGTATTTGTATATTTATTTGTGTAGGTGCTTGGGTACACACACACGTATATATAGTTTGTAGGTATGTATGTGTTTGTGTATATATAAATACCCTATTTAAAATTGCAAATGAAAAGTAGATATTTATCTGGCCTGGAAAATAGACCTGTTCAAATGAAAGCAAATATGTGCATTGCCAGCTTCTTGGGTGGCAGATTTTCCAATTTTGTTTGTAAAATTGAATATTCCCTATTAGCTGTCTCTTTGCACAGATGTATGTCTATTTCACAGGTTCGTTTCAAGGAAAAAATGATTGAAATGTTTTTATACAAATGCAAATCCATACATATGCAATTTATGTATAATGTACATCAGGGCTGAAGTTTGCAGCCTGTAGTTCTTACAAAGATTGCAGTGTGCAGCTATTATTTTAATGGAAAGGTGAAAGTAAAAGAGCAGGTGAGTGCTTTGACTATGCAGATATACTAAAGTTGGCAATAAGAAGCTGATGATGCAGTGATTGGCTCAGCGTCCTATGTAAATATGTAGCTACCCAAAACCCCACCATTAGCCCGCTGTGGATTCCGGACTTATAAACTTGATTTGTTAACAAAACATGCATCCCTCATAGCCTGCTTTATTTTTTGTCTTTTAGGGTGCATAATGGAAAATGCACTTTTTTGCTCTTTAAATATAGTTTGAAGTTAGCTGTAGTAACTGCTAAAATTGCAGACCCTCTTGCTTGTTCTACAGTGTTACAGCAGGCTGGATAAATCCCTTTTCATTTGCACTGCAGAAAGGGAGAACTGAATCATGAAGCTTTTATGTATTGCTCTATTGAGATGCCTCCAGTAGCTAGAAAAACTGAATACAGCCACAGTCTGTGCACACAAACAAGCATTGCTCTGAGAGCATCCCAACTTTGAGGAAAGATGACATCTTCAATGTCTTGTGTATGTCTTGGCATTAAAATGCACTCAAGCCAAAGCTCTACGTCCAACGGGATCCAGAGCCTTGAGGCTCAGATCTTTCTGGAGCGAGCAGATGGGCATCTGCAGAAATGTTCTTGGTGTATCTGGGTGTAGGCTGAGAAATTGGATTTTGCTTAGTTTATCTTTGTAGGGCGCTGTGTGAGCTCCAGACAAAAGAAGTGATTATTTCTTCCTAAGAGCTGAAATCATAGTGTTGTGTTTTGCCTGCAACAATTAATGACATTTCAAGCTCCAAAATCCAGAACAGAGAGCAGAGTTCTTTCTACCTGTTTTAGAGTAAGTGCTGCTGATGAAGCAGAAAACAAAGAACCACTTGTGTCTGTGAAAGCGCTTTTCTGTTCACCTGTTAGTTTTTCATTCTCAACTGACCTCTTTGTGCTGAATAAATCTGTGTATTATTCCAAATGACAGCCAACATAAGACAGTGAGCCAAGATCAATGTTATTCTGAGTGTTCATTATCATTATTTTTTTTAACTGATTAAAGGGTAGACTTAAATTTCCAAAAAAAAATCCACAAAATCAGGACTGAATATTCCTGACAGGTAATGTTCTTACCTGATTGATCTGGTTCATTCAAGAGCCTGGTCTTGTTCTTCTTACTCACATAAGCAAAGCTTTATAAATAACAGACTTATTCATTTAAGTAGGGTAAGCAGTGTTGTTTTAGCTAAGACTGGACAAGTCACTGTTGGCTTTTTACATAACAGAACTCCAAGCAGAAGCCTTTATAAGGCTACATTTATAATTGCATTTGCCCACATGTGTTGTCAGGTCACAATGGATAACACTAATGCTTGTTCAGTCTTTTCTTGGACATCATTGCTCTTAATGCCTGAGTAAAGAATTAATAAAATCTGAGTAGAAGTCTCAGTTGTTTTGTCGAAAGATGTGTATTTGTTGGGTAAAAATTAAATTATCATGTTTCTGAAGCCATTTTTACAGCAAATACTTACTGCCAATAGGAAATGGATTGTTTTAAATGTATTCTTTGAATATTTTAATGTATGAAATTGTAGTCTGAGAAACAAAACTATTTAATGGGAAAAATCTCGTACGTGCAATTGCTAATCAAATCTCTCTTCAACAGCAAAGCATTTTTCAAATCCAGTGAAATTTTCTAATCGACTGCCTAGTGCTAGCGCCCACACACAGAGCCCTTGCCATGCCAACTCTTATAGCTACGGTCAATGTAGTGAAGACACCCACATAGCAGCAGCTGCTGCTATCCTGAACCTTTCCACCCGCTGCAGGGAAGCAGCAGAGATCCTCTCCAACAAACCACAGAGTCTGTCTGCCAAGGTAGGGTAGTCCAAGAACCTGGAGGGTGTGCTAGCTACTGAACTGTGCGAATAAACTGTCTTTCATGTTAGTGACTGCATTAAATCCCCAAAAAGGAGGCTTCTGTTTGCATGCTCTTTTGAAGAGAGACAGAAATAAAATTAAATATCAGTAATGTAGTGACCAGTTCTGATAAAAATAAATAAATAGCAGGAATTATGTTGTTACTCTTTTCATAATTGAGCCCTAAATACAAAGGGGGAGTTTTGTGGGAGGAAAAAAGGAGGATGTTTGAAATCCAGCAACATTTGCGGTGGATAATGAGTTATATCTGTTTAAAGAGGGAATTTTCCTCCCTCTGAAACCTGCCATAAGCGATCATTTTGGAGGCTGATTAAAAAAAAAAATCAAAAAACAAAAGCCCCACATGTGATTAATCAAGGTGGTATTTTGCTAGCAATGGAACAGAACTACACCTATTGAGTCTGTTGTGTTTGGAGCTCATGACAGTTTGACAAGGGGTAGGGAGGGAAATAACAACTGACTTTGGTAAAATTCTCCTTTCTGCTGGCAAGAGAGGAGAATCAGGCCCACAGCGTTTGGAGATAGATAATTTGGGCAAGTCTGTCATAATGGAAAGCTGCCTAATACCGTAGATGCTTGTGTGGCTTTCATGTTTTGGTTTCTGCTCTGCGTTTCCTCACAGATCTTTATGATTTACAAATGGTACTGTGTGAGCTATGAGCCTTATTTTCAGTGCCATTACATAGTATTATACCACTGATGAAAATAGACAAGATTTTCTTCTGATGACTGTGGTTGTGGGAGCACTGTTGTTTATTATTTGTATTAAAGTCACACATGCTCCACTGCAATGAAACTTTTGAAAGCTCTATGTAGATGAGAGGATGCCATTACAAGAACTTCAGAAGACTTCACTGCGGAGTAAAAAGAAGTGTATTTATCAAAACACAAAGCAGCAGGTGTGTTTCTGCTCTGGGATTCTGACTCTCAATGTGTGCTCTGAAGACAGATGACCTATTTCTCTGCAAGTCAGTGTCGCTCCACCTTGTCTATTATAGCCCCAGCTTAGTCTGACCAGAGATGACTTCCACAGCTCTTGGTCTACAATTTGGTTGGGCCTCCATTCAGGATCACTAAAATGTTAGCTGTTACTCTCTGAGGGAACCACTTCTTTTACCATCAGTGTAACACCTTGGTAGGTATTCCAGGCTTTGCTCCTTTGCAGGGTGGTGTCCTCTACTTTGCTGCCTTTGATTTCTAAAAGCCTTAGACCTTGAAATAAATGTTGTGAGATGCACTGGAGTAGACTTTTTAGAGTGTGCCTACATGCATCTTCCATAACACAAACTTTATCCGTCCCCAAAATTGCTCATGGAACCTTTCGCAGATCACAGATCCATCTGTGGTATCTGCTGCAGAGATCTCCTTCCTCTGGTCTTCAGTAGAGGCTTCTTCTAGCAGGAAAATGGAAACTGATGCCAATGGCTGGATTAAATTGCTGCCGCAGCCTTTGGCTGACCTCAGCAATAGACCTTCTTGCCAGAGAAGAGCAGTAAAGGGACCAGGCATAACCCAAAGATTTTCTCTTCCATACCTGCTTCACAGTTGCCAAATCATGGGGAAGGTTAGAATGGAAGTGAACATAACAGTAACGATATAGAAGGACACTTGGGGCACATAGCTTACTCCTTTTTCACAGCCAGGAATCCAGCCTAAAAGAAAATCACCTGCATACCTTGCTATCTGCCTGCCTCCACTTTTGCCAGACTTTCTGGAGGGCATGCTGCTACAAAACATCTGACAGAAGAATCAGAATTAGCTCCTGGCCAGAACACAGGCAAGTAAGCCCCAAACAGGTTCAGTGGCCAAAACCCAAAAAAACTCATTTTTATTTGTTTTTGGCTATTTATTACTTTTATCATACAGAATTCAAACAAAAAATTGTGGAAATAAGTCTCCAGACTCTCTTCAATGAAGACACTTTCCTATTTTAAAATATGAAGAAAAAAATAAGGCTGTTTTTAAAGAGACTACTATCTATTTATCAATGTTTCTGAATTGTTTTGTGGCTGGCATTGGCTGCAAAGTTAACTGCTAGAATATCTTACAAATTTTTAGAAGATAAAAAGCATCTCTTGAGACTTTATCAGTATTTGGACTCAAATAATGCAGCATCAGCAGATGAGTACAGAGTTAATGATTTCTTTTTTCTAGTCTTGATAGCACACACATAGCACCAGGTCTGAAAACACCTGTGTGGGGTGATTGTGTTCAGAGCCCCATAGGGTTTAGACCTCTAAGCCCTGCCCTCTGTCACATTTCTTTGCTCCTTTGCCTAACAAAACCTGATTAGCATCACCCATACTTTAGCAGACCAAATCCCCTGATTTGTAAAGGTGTTTGCTCTCACATGAGCATCAGGCAGCCTCCCAGCAATCCAAGCCATGACCCTTTGCAGGTGGGAGACAGCATGGTGGTAGAGCAAGGACATGTGGGACTGCAGAGGATTTCCTGGACTTGCAGGAAATCCTTTGCAATTACACAGTGGTCAGAGCTGTAAAAATACTCTGCTGCTACGTTTTAAAAGCAGAATCTGAACTTCAAACATTTCAAGCAAGTGTTATTTGCTTGTGTTCACTCAAGGCGTACATATGTCACCTTGCTTAAACCCGTGGGGAAAACACCAAAATATGCTGAAGTAGTTTTTTTTTTTCTTTCCATCTCTCAAATTTTATTTCTTGACCTCCAGAGTGTTGTCCACTTCTTAGTAAGAGCTAGATGTTTTACCTTGAATGTTCACCATTTTTTTGTAAATATAGAAGATACTTAAATGAAAATGTTTTTTACAGCACAGTTTCAAATTTCATTAATTTAATGGATTTTCAGAGATAGCTCTCACATTGTCTACATATCAGTTCAAAAGAGAAAGTCTAAGCCAAAAAAAAAGAAAGAGAAGGGCAGCAAGGCTAGACAAATCAGATTACACATTAGCAGTGCCATTGATAAGCAGAACTACCAAAAAATGTCTCATGTACAAAGGTGATCCACCAGATACTTCAAGATTAAAATTATGGATTTATAAATTATGCAATTTAAAGAATAAATTTATTCTGAAAAGAACAGTAAAATGGATCCTAAACTTTCTCTGTGAATTATCTATCGGTTGCATAAAAAACACTAAGATCATCAGATACCTTGATGATAATTGTTTTCAAAAACGATTAATACCATATTAATGTTACATTGGCTGAGCCATTCAACCTCCACCTGGGCCTGTAGTAAACTGTTCCCCTGAATACAATCCTGATCAGCCAATTTTCATGCGGTCAGTACCCCAAACCAGTCTCCTGGTTGCATTTGATTTACAATTTATGTAGCTTCATTCAACTCCCATTGAAGTCAACAGAAGGAGTGCCCTAGAAAACTCAGCTGTTGGTTTCTAGCACAGCGCAAGAGTCTACGTCATCATAACATCCAGGGATCTTCCCTGTTTACAGCCTTCACCACATTCACGTCTCACAGAGGTAGCTGCAAGCGATACAGTTTATCTGTATCCTCGTCACTACTGCTTGCCAAACATTTTGTTGACTGTTTTGGTGTTTTTCCCACCTGTTTAGACAAAATGGCATATGCACACTATGCCTTGAAAGAAAACAAAAAATGACACTTGCTAAAAATGCTTAAAGTTCAAATTCTGTTTTTGAACAAAATTATGTCATCTCACCATTCTTGGATATTGATGATGGTGATAATTACATCAATTATTTCAACAATGTAGTTAGTACTCAGCACGTTTTTCAGGCAGTCCTTTACTCCAAATACCTTAAAGCCTAAATACAGGATGAGAAATCAGCCAAGAATATCACTAGGTACCATCCTGTTACACTGCTGTGCATATTGCTCCTTGAGTACATTCTTGGCTAGCTTTTTTAATTTGTGAATTGCTCTGGGCTGAAATTGTGACTTCATTTTTGTCTCAGATGTAGCTGGGCAGTTACATGTTTTCTTATTTTGACCCAAATTAGTATTTTAGTTTCATGCAGAGCTCAATTGCTTAAATTTAAGTCTAAAGAATTGCAGACCATGTGGATGTATTTTTATTGGCTGGGAATAGAAAAGATTTTACTCATTTGCATGGAGTTGCATTAAGAATAGTATTCATAAACATGGCAAGATATTAGTTCCAGAGTTACTCCCAATACCAGAACTAAAGAGCCCTTTAGGGTTTTCCAAACCAGACTGAACTGCTAATGAGAATGTAAAATCTTTGATAATGTTGTTTAATGTTAGAAATAACTAATGTTGTTTCTTTGGACTTACCTAGTATTAAGTTGTATGGCTGATGCCAACCAAAGAATACATAAAACCCCCTTATATGAAATGATCCAATCTCCCTAAGGTCACAAGTTTGAAATAAGATTCATGCAGGCAAAATAATTCACTCCTCCTGATCCAGCTATGAGATAAAGCTTAACTTGTAATCGTTACTGGAGACACACTGCAGAGTATTAAATGCTGTGAGTGATCAGATGGACCAAAAGCATAAGAAAAAATACAGGAGTAATTTATCACAAAAAACAACATCCTTTATTGTCCTGGATGATGTAGTTCAGTTCTAAGGACAAGACTTAATAATGTACTAGAAAATATTCTGTAATATTTATGTCATAAAATAAAGGAGGCTGAAAAAGCTTGACTTTAAAGTACAAAGCACTTGAAAAGGATAGACACCATTTTTTTTTTTGTTTACATATTTATATTATTCTTCATTTTAGATAGATAATCATAGTAGAGTACTACTTGTACCTTATCTTTTCACTGAATAGATCTGGGAATAAAGAAAATATGTTTTGGTCATTTTTCTCTCATTTTTTATTCTGGAACCCTTCTTCCAGCTGCTTGTAAAAGCTGTGAGGGTGATTGCACTGTCACTGTTGTGTGAGTAGGTAAGGAGTAACCTAAATTCAATTATCGTGTGTAAGCTCTCAACATCATTGATTTTTCTTCATTGTTTCAGTGGATTTTTTCCTGGTTTACACCAGTGTAAATGTAAATGTGAACATGAATGTGAATGTGAATGTAAATGTAAATAAGATCAAAATCAAGCTCCAAAGATTTACACAGCTATAAATTAATGTAAGTTAGGAAATAATAAGATGCATTTGCATCTTTATTTTTCTCACAGTTTTTAGGAAGAATCAGAACAGTTTACATTGTTTTGGTAGCTATGTTTTAAATATGTCATGATAAATGGATAAATATAGGCCTATTCACACATGCACTGAAGTCAACAGTATATAAGATCTTGCCTTCACCGGAGAGAAAACAGCCTTTGCAAGTCTGAGCTAAGCACAGTAAGTGCCATTTTCTGTCAGCATGTCATAGCACTGCTCTAGCAGTTTTTGCCATTTGCCATTTTTGTCTTTTTAGTTCCATTTTAAAATTAATGTAAAAATAAACATGGTAAAACAAGCAAAGGAGACATATTGAGAGGAGGGTGGGATGAGAGTAGGAATGAAAACTGGAGCAGTATCTGACTATCCTCTCTTTTTGCTCTGCCATTTGGAGTTTGCTATGAAGGCAGCAAAGTGATAGCTCTTTTATACCATTCTGAATAAAAAGCCATGCTGTAAACGTGTGATCCATCCTGCGATAGGCAAAAGGGGATATTTTTTCTGTGACTATATTTAATTGTTGTGTGCATCTGTGAGCTCACTTAAACCCCATCTGTACGCTACTTCCCAAACACACAGTCCAGCCTTCCCTGAGCAGAATTAGGTGCATGTTGGACAACCCAACTTCTACGTGAATTTCAGGGAAGTGCTGAGGAAGCTTTAAATATCCACAATACTAAATGCTCTGCCTTTCAGCCAGAGCTCCTTGTTGTGGCTAATGGTATCTGTTTCTCAGAGACAATACACTTCCTGATATTTTCCTATGTACAGTTTCATCAAGGAGGGGACCTTGATTGATTTCGGTCCTTTTGTTGTTGCTGTTGCCTTCTGAGTAGTTGATATTTTGTCAGTGACAGAGAATCTGCACTATTTATGGGTTTTGCACTATAAAACTACTGCAGCCCAGTCACATGGCTTCCTTTCCTAAGCCATCTGTCACAGAGGTCTGGAATTTTATGTGAATGTTGGTTGTGCAGACTTAACCCAAGTTTTTTTATTATGAAAAATGTCAGCAACTACAATATTTAGCATTTTACTTTACATTGGTCATTAAACTTGATTACTGTAGCTCTGTTTCATTGCTATAGTTACATATCAACTCTGAAGCCAAAAAACACTGGGGCGATCATGGCAGAGTTATATTGTGAGATCCTGGAGTGTGCGCTTGGCACTGATATAGTTAATATCTTGGATTTTTGTAACTAAGGTTTATTAATGCTGGTATAAAAATGTATTTGATATTATACAGATGGCATAAGATGTTGTGGTTACTAAGTTATTATCCAGGATAAGCTGCACTGTCAAATTCAGGGCTTAAAACTATCACAGGAGATTAAACTATTTACTAAAAAGGGGCAGAAAGATATAACCAAAGCGTCTTAGTATGAACATATTAGAAGTGTATTTACTTCCCATAAATATAATAAAACATCTCTCTCTTTAAGCTGTATGATTGAAAATGTGAACTTTGCTATGCAGGAGAAGCAAACATAAGAGGTGCCTGAGTTTCTGAGCTGGGGACAAGCAGATGGCTTGGTAGTGTTTCCATCTAGGTGGGCATCTGTCTTAGGCCCATGGATACAAAATGGAGTCAGGCTGTCTGAGTGAGGAGACATCACTGGGCCCTAAATTTCCATCTCCTACCAACATTTTTCTTCTAATTAAAAAGATTTCATCAGACATATTTTGCCTTTAAATTAGTCACCACTGGCAGGAGTTGAAGAGAAGGCTGCATGAAGGAAGTTTGTGCCTTCAGTCCAACTGTGGTGGCCGTGTTACACTTTCAGGACAAAGTGTATTTCACCACAACAGTTTTTAAAGTTCTCAGGCACAGATAAGTTTCACTGCCATATCTTTAACCATTAAATGGTTAACTAATCATTAAACTCTAGCAATAATTAATAAGAAGAAAGAGAAAGGGACTCTTTCTGCCAGTGTCTCATCACTTCCTAAGGAAGAGGTCTAAGAAAGATTGAAAAACTTTTCCCTGGACATACCTGTCTCTTTTCCATTTACAGCAGGGGGTCTACATGACTCACTTATGCTCTGGGTTTACTTTTATATTACTCAAGGTAGGAAGTCTCAATTTGGATTTATATGACTGTGTCCTACATATCTAGCACCTAACATATCTAGGCCCAAATTCCCACATGGTACCTGAGCTTTGTGATGATGCAAATACAAAATAGTAGTGATGACAACAACAGGAAGACACAGAGCAGTGTTCATTACAGCTTTCTACATGTATAGATCTGTGACATTGCTATTTATCTCTACAGTCTTTGAACATTTTCCACCTTATTCAGGGCAACACACACAGAACTAGACTACCAAGTGCTCCTCAAGAAACCTTCTCTTTCACCTCTTCCCCTACTTAACTTTAGTAACTGACAGCAATAGGAAGGACTAGTCTTATACTCATCCCTATATATACAATATGTCAATATGCAATGTTGCGTATTGAGCACAAGGGGAAATTTTTTGTTGTTTCCATTAGCAAATTGCACTTCCAGGAGCTTTTCATCATTTGAAAAAGAGGTGTTTGTACTCTTTTTCTGCTATCAGTGTAAGGCAGAAGAGTGATCTTTCCTTTCCTTGTTCTTCTTATACACCTGAGCAGCACTTTTCCCTGCTTGTGAGCAGGAGCTGCTTTGAGAGCTTCTCCCATCCTGGAAAGAGAGTTTAGGTCCATCCCCAAGCTGCACACACACCTGCAATCAGAGGCTGCTCTTTGCTGTACTTCCCAGGTAGCAAAGGCTTTCCTAACTCATGCTGAAGGTCTTCACCAGGGACAACCTCCTTAAGATTCCTTTGTGGCTCTCAGTCTGGTGGTCTCAGTGCAGACCTGTGCCTTAGTGGCCTAGTGAAACTGTGATTAAGGCACTGTGTTATTTTGAGCGATGTACAAAACCCTACTGAAAATTTCTCCTACTATGCTCCTTTTTGGCACATTTCTTCCCCCCTCCTTCTCTCCCCCATGATGCAGATGTTGTAATGTTTCCGGGGTGTGGGGGGAAGGGAAGATATGTAATAGTAATGCTGTTGATGACCTAAACAGTGCATTAATGCTTTTAACTGTGAATTGGGGTCATAGTTCTCTGTAAGAGTGAAAAGATCAAGAAGATTTAAAGCTAAACTTTTTTTAAATAAAACTAGATTTAGGGTGTATAGGTTACGGTTTAGAGGCATCTTATTTAAATTCTACTTACTATGTTTAAGCTGAGAAGCAGGGATACCATTACTGAAGCTACTCTTAAGTCTGCCTAAGAGTTGGACATTAACTGATATAAATCGAAAAGCTGGTTTTAGATTCAGATAAATTTAAATAAAAGCGTGCATTTATATTTATCCTTTAAAAGCACCACATGGTTATGTTGCAGCCTCACCATGTCCATATCTAAACATGTCTCTGTTTCCTGTTGCATGTCAGGGAGCTGAGATAGAAGTGGATGAAAATGGCACCCTGGATTTGAGCATGAAAAAGAACCGAAGCCAAGACAAAGTTATGCCTCTCACTTCTTCCAGCACAGCACTTCCCACTCCTTCCTCTTCTCCTTTCAAAACAAGCAGCATCTTGGTAAATGCAGCCTTCTACCAGGCTCTTTGTGAACAGGAAGGCTGGGATACACCAATCAACTACAGCAAGACCCATGGCAGGAAAGAAGAAGAAAAAGAGGTATTTTTTGAGTTTCTGAGTGACTTTTTCCCTTGGATGAGTGGCCATATGATGGTCTTTGGGATGACCAATCTAGTGCAGTTTAAAGGGAATCAATTTTCACAGGTAGATGTTTGGAAACATTGAGCTGGCTTAAATGCCCTCTCGCATGTGGCCTAAGAAGTCATTACTCACTTTGAAAAATCTTGCTCTCAGTGCCTACTTGTGAATAAGTGTCTAAGATAAGGAAATCAAAGGTATCCACTATTAGAGATGACTGTTTTTTAAATTTTGTTCCTAATGGCTTAGTTCCGTAGCACATACAACCAAATGGTCTAGGGATCATTTAGGGGAGAAAATCCCAAACAAAACCAAACCAAGGATGTTTTTTTCATGCTGAAACAAAAAGTAATTTTTCCACACCAACTCCTTATAATTCTAGATAACTCATCATAACTCTAGATGCTCATATCTAAGCATCTAAACGCATGTTTAGAACCTTACCTGCAATATTCTTTCAGTGGAAAACTTTTTATTTTACACTTAACATACTTTAAGAAATCTTTGCCAGTGAGTCTTAGATCTTACTAGTGGGTCCAGCGGTCCAGAAGACAGTCTGAGAGCACCAAGTAAAAAATTGTTAGGACTGATATTTTTTATTTGATAAGGAAACAGCATAGAAAAACTAGATGAGTATATAAAGTTGTCTCATTTTTTCAAGCTGTCCTAGAAAATGTAAAAACCTAAACCTGAAAATGCAGTTGCAGGAGCAAAGAAAAGCAACTAAAATGTCAGCAAATAATTTTATTTCATAACTTTCCAACTTTTATGGCTAATCTTCTCAACTGCCACTTTGAACTTGATAATTGTCTTGATTTTGTTTCTGGTTCTGTTTTGCTCTTTCATGTTTGTTTATCCTGTCTTGGCAACAAGGCAGCATAGTCTCCTACGGTCTGTCTTTCTTATTCTTCTATTTTGCTGCTGAGTTTGATTTTGGTTTTTTTTCTTGAGCCTGGCTGTCAGAATATGGATTGTTTGCATTTTTCTTAAATCAGGAAGGGACCAGCAGCACCTTTAAAGGCTAATTAGATAAAATCTTGGTAATAAACATAGACAAGCCTAAGTGATAGCTTTCTGAAGCAGACTAAAAGATTTCACAATTTGGAGTTTCTATGCAGCTTCAAATACTTTTTTCTCACTATTTGGTTTTATATATCAAATCATAGCATTAGAGGATTATATTTATTACAAAATTATCTTTTGTTCAAATATCAAAACTGTCACTTCAGGAAGACATAGACAGGGATAAATTTCTTGAGGGCTGAGGTTAGGGAATTCAGGCCTCCAATTCCAAAAAATACCTGGAAATAAAAGATAGCTCAGTTGTGAAAAAAAAAAAAATAGTCAGCACTGGGTAGTCTGTTCTTATGTGATCACTGAAACAACTTACACCACACAGAATCATTTCTTGGAGGCTGGGTTGTCTTGAAGAGCCCTTTGCAGCCACCTCTGTGGGGCTGATGGTGCTCCTTACCTCAGCAATGAGAGCACGATCCCAGTATCAGGGTTTTGGAGAGGGTTTGAGGCAGTAGGCTGAGGGCTCAGGCTCTTCCCCATTCATGCCGCATAATGAACAAGCACCATCCAGCTTTGAGAGAACCGCCTTGCTGCAGGGGATCAATCAGTGTCGCAGACTTGGCAGGGGGCCTGTCCTGCTGCTCCTCCTCCCTGCTGCCACCGCAGCTCAGCAAAAGAGCCATGGCAGGAGCACCTCCGCGTCCCCCCACAACGCCTGCTTGACTTTCTGAAGGCCTCAGTGGGTGGCTGGCTGCTTCCCTCTCCCTCACAGTGAGCTGGAGGCATCAGCGGATGACTCAACAGGACATAAAGATCCACGTTCAGGCACTTTTGTCCCTTGCACTAGGTGCTCTGACACTGTGCAGTTTGTCCCGAATCAAGGATCTGGTCCCAGACCTCTGCTGCCAGCTTTTGCCATCCCAGGGACCATTGACATGTCCGGTGATCTCAGGGCCAGAGGCTCTATTTTGCAAATCAAAGACTGGCAGTTATCCTCATGCAAAGAAAAATGACTGATTATATCTATTTCTAATTCATTGTTATCTGGTTCATATGCACAACAGTTGCTTAATTTTGGTGGTAATTTCCAGAAAATATTGTCTCTCTCTCTCTCAGTGAAATAGCCTGTCCAGATGCCCCCTTAAAAAAAAAATATCTGAATTTGGAAAAAGCTCAAAATCTCTCCAAAAGGAAAGCGCCGAGAAATAACTAGAGCTGTCAGTTAGTTCAACTGTCAGTTCTCCAAAGATTTCAGGGCTTAAAAATGTTAAAAGTGCCAGATGCTATTATCTGTTATTCATGTTACCATTATGTTCTGGTCTTTGCTGAAATCAATATAAACTTCCATCTGTACATTAATGGAGTTTCATTGCTTGCTTGCTTTCTGTAGTGTGCATGCGTGAATACACACATGCTCTTTGCAGAAAATAGTAATGTTTGGACTGATTGGGCTGGTTCTGGTTTTCCTTTTAGTCTGGAATTCTTCAGAATTTTAATAGCATTTAGTTATAGATCCATTCAAATGGGAAGGGAAAGATTATTCATACAGTTGGACTTGACTAGCTGTGATGATTATCACCTAACAGACCAAAAAGTGGGAAGTGCTGAAATCGTTTCCCCAAAGGATTATCTCTCCCTCTAAAGCTAAATCACTGGAGAAGCACACAAGCCAAGGCCTGATCCTGATGCTTTGCACAAAGTCCTAAGTGCAGAGGGCGAAAAAATATTTGGTCTTTAGGTTTGACCTACTTGTTTCAGACAGATGCAGCTCCTTTTAGGCCACATGTACTGATGTAGGGTCCTAGAAAAGCAGAGTTTCAGTATTCTACCTGCATTCCCTTTGCACTGTTTTCCTTTTGCAGCTTCTACACAGCTTCTTGAATAATACCAAGTGTTCCACAAGGTTCTAAGACAATGCTGGAGAAATCACCTATTTAAGTGTCTATATGTCTCCTTCATTCCTGGGAAATACACAGATGGGTCTTAGCTAGAGACAAACTGCATTCCCACTTCAGTCATTATTAGATTTTTTCTTTTTCAAAAGAGCAGTTACTATGAAATTATAGGTCTTTGTGCATGTATGTGTGTGCACAGTTACTGGTTTAAAAAAAAAAAAAGTAAATTAAAAATCTTAATAAACCAGTTCAGGAAATTCACAAATAAAATTTCAAAAAAAATTATTATTTCAAAGATAGAAAATGAAAATACTGCAATTCTAAACCACTAGTATCAGTTCTGCTGGTGGTTGTAGATGTACTCATGTCAACCTTCACCTTGCAATCTTATTTTTGCTAAATGATTCAGTGAAGCATCATTAAATGAAGCTGTGAACTGCAATACTGTATTTCGTCGAGCCTCGATATACATAATTCTCGATCAGCGCTCTCTGTGCAGCAGGTATCAGACTGTGACATGATGAATAACTCACACACACAAGTTTCTGGTCCATCACCAGCAAAAGATCAAGCGGTATCTTTCATCTGAGATAAAGAACACAAGCTATATAAATAAAAATATTAATAAACCCTCCAGCACACACAGCTACTCGTGTTTGCTGCAAGTGCATCCTGAGGTACATCACAAAGTTCAGGATCCCAGTGGAGTGCCAGAGTGGTCTCTCCACCACCCTCTACTCTGGGATCCTGTCAGCTGGACCTTTGACAAGAAGTGGAAGAGGCTGATGTGTGCCTGGAAAACACCTTACTTGTGTTTTTTGAAGTTGTTTTGACATCTAACCCCTTGCATCTGGCAACAGAGGATCCACCGTTTTGTTGCTTCTTTTGGCAGCTTTTGATTTTGCAGTGACTTACACTGGTGATGATCCCTGTAGGAACTTGCATTTACACTTCTATAAGAAAAGCAGGTGAGAATGTGGGGACAGAGTCAGGAAGTAGAATCCCCATTCTGCAGATTGCAGTGGCAAAACCACCTCCATACACCACCAGAACTGGGATTTAACTCCATGTTGGAAAACAGTCTTTGAGGTTTCTTGAATCTTGAACAAAGCTGGCATTCATTTTTCCCACTTCTGGTTTTTAGCTTTTTTGTTTCCATGTTTGGAGGACTTTCAACTATTTATTATTTCTGTACTAACATTTTAACAATACCTACCATTGGTTTTAATTTTCTCTATTACACTTTATATGAAGTTTTCCTTTAGAAATAAAATTCTAAAAGCCTGAAATATATCAGGTCTTTTTTCTTATTTAAAATAATTACTCGATAATTACCATGAAAGAGTGTTTAGAAAAGCTGAATATATGTATTTTTGCTTTCTATATTTGTAACAGATGAGATTATTCTGAGACAAACTAACCCTACAAATGTGGTTGCAAAATTCAGTAGTAATTGATACAGCAATAACATGGCACGGTTTCTATATGTATGTGTAGTGTGAGTTTCAGTAGGCAGTAGGTAGCCAGTACCAGAAAGCAGAAGGAAGTCATATTGAGGATCCAGTCTCCAAACAGGCAAAGATGAGCTGCCAGAATTGAGGACCATATGGAAGCTTTATCAGAAGAAACACCCCCGCAGAGCTTACAAGTCCCGTTAGGCAGAATCTCCATTTTCAGTCCAGATTCTCCTCAGCCCTCCGCTCTGTGTTAACAGCTCTGCAGACATCTCTGCCCCTCTGTCCTGGCATGTTCGTCAGCTGCACAAGCCCAGAGCATCTATGGCACCAGCCCCATGAGTTTAGCAGGAGCTGGGAGCTTCTCCCCTCAACTACAGGCAGCAGTTTCTGCTCCTACAGACGGTAACCTCTGGATGATACCCACCTGAGTATTGGAACGGAGTCACAAAACCAACATGAAGTCCCAGCAGGGATTAATAGAGATTCGATAATTGATGCTGTGGGCTTTGGAGAATTATTGAATGATGCAATATCCACAGAGCATCCCTCCAGAAAGGAAACACTTATCCTTCATAGAAATAATAATAACAATTGAAGTCATTAATTCTCAAAACAGTATAAACCAAGCTATTTTGAATTGATCAAAGAAGATTTTTCAGAAAACAATAATGTAATTTCCTTTCAGGACCCCAGATTTCCAAAATGTCTTCCCAGGGGAGTGAATACTCATGGTCTACATCACCCATCAAACAGCACCGTAGAAGTGAGAATTTTAATCTACAAATAGTAGAAATCAAGAACTACCTTTAGCAGCCTGCTACTAAGAAAATTTCAAAGTGGTTTTGTTCTTATGATTTTCATTTTAACAAGAAACTGCTCTTTGAATAAGATAACAAGTCATTCAATTCTAAAAAGCTTTGCACTTATGCATGTTTATGTACAATAGTTTTTTTTTAAATTTATGATTGCAGTTTGTAATTCACAGTACAATGGTACTCACTTCAACTATATAAAAACTCAGTGATATACTTGCACAGAAAAAAACAAAACATGCTTTCCAAAGTCTTGCTTGACTCTATATATTCAACAATTACTTTTTTGTGTGTGTATTTTTCTTTGTTCTTTATCACCATTTCATAAATTGAAACCAAATTTTCCCTATGTATAGCTTAAAACAGCATCTGCCTTCAGAAATTCTTTCACAACATTTTAAAAAATCTACCTATGAGAATCTGAAACTATGATGTGCTAAACTTTCTTCATCTTTCTCCACCGTTTCTTATGACTTTTTTTAGTGTTTTCCAAGAGGTTCTCTTCTTGCCACAGCAAGTTATTTGTTGAATATATGGGAGACCTTGCAGAGTGAAACCTTTTGTCATATTCTCATCTAATATTTCAGAAAGATCCAGTGAGCTCTCCAGAAAACATGGAGGAAAAGAAGTATCCAGGAGATGTCTCCATACCAAGTCCTAAACCCAAGGTCCATTCAAGAGATCTCAAAAAGGAACTCATCACGTGAGTCACAAAAAAAAATGCCACATTTGCCTCTGCCCTGGTAAAGGCTGACTATGCCGTTGGTCTGAGTGCTAATGTGATACAGGGTATCACTCCTCACTCCTTAGATAGATAACAAATGGGCAACAGCTCCTTCTACAAAACACGCAGTTTCGTGGCATGCTACAGTTTGGCTATGCTAACGATTGCATAATCAAACTTTACTGTAGATCCGCTGCTGAGAGCTTGCATAGAAGTGCTCAGGATTTCTCAGATAAAAAATATACAAACTTCATAAAAAGACAAACCACCACACAGGAACTTCCCTGGGGTTTTCCAGCCTGTAGGAACCCTATGTTCAAGTCCTTCGTCTGTTTCCTTCAAAGCAGAGTTAGCTATTCTTTGCTGCTGAAGATCCAGTGGATGCACAAACTCACACTCTGGGAGAATAGGCTAATACTCTCTTTTCCCAAGTACAGAGACTCACTTGTTGTGTCTTTAGTTCCAAAACTTTACTATCTAAAATTACAAAGAAATTCTCTTAAATCTTTCTGCATGCAACAGTTTGTTTCAGTTTATAATAATTCTGTAAAATTGTCCCAATCAGCTCATAACACTAGTCAGTTTTTAAAATCTTATCTAGGCTCTCCACAAAACCCCTTTGGATTCACGTCAACAGCATTTTGATATCAATACAGTGTTTTCACTGTAATAGTCAACTAGGACTTAGCAACCATTTATAGCACTTTTCTTTTTGTCCCAAACCAGAGTGGGTCTCTCTAGACAAGTGCTCTCTGTATCGCTTAGTGATAATAGTCCGTAACGCATCACTGCAGGCTCACCCAGAGATAAATGAGTCGCATCCCATCACCCTGTGTCCTGCTCCCCAGACTCAGTGGCACTGAATCAGTTAGATTCGCCGCCGTCTCTAGAAATTACATTTCCCTGGGGCAAACTGCTGTGAAGAGTGATTCTTTGCCCTCACGCCGTGCAGTCTGCGTGTTGTCTGCTCTCCATGTTATATCTGCAGCTGTAGTTCATGACCCAAATTGCTACAGGTCAGGTTTGTTTTGCCTCTTCTAGAACAAATGCATACAAAAATCACTGAGAGTTTATTTGCTTGAAGACTAATGGCTTTTCTTTCGTAATATTTATTCCTTTGTGATATTGACCTGTTTTCAGATGTCTGTAACATACTTTGCTACTCTCCTAAATAATAATTTCCAGAGTATTTACAAGGGCAATGATCAGTTTACAGTGGTTTTACTGTACTATTTTCAAACAGTGAGGAGAAACAGGTATCTAAAATATAACTGTCCGGAAAATGAAATAAAAAGCAGTTTGAATTTATCAGAAGACTATATAGGTAATATCAGGAACAGATTGCATTTTTATGATCCCATTGAGCTCAGAACTTGTACAGAACAATTCAATACAGGTGGCTCCATCATGAGGAAGTTTTTAAAATGACATAAGCACTTGAGGAAAAAAAAATTCTGACACAGTTACCTCAGATGCAGTGAACAAACTTGTAAATACTACCTCCTAGCATGTGCATTCAATTTTTCCATGTTAATTCTCTTGCCCATAACTGCATCGCTCATCGCTTTTACTGGGCTGTAAAAATGTGGCTTTTCCATGTTAATTCTCTTGCCCATAACTGCACCGCTCAGGTTGAACTGGGCTGTAAAAATGTGGCTGGTGTCTTCCTAAGGCTGCTTTACAGATTTGAGAAAGTTCCTATCACTCTGCCAGCTTGGAGGAAATAGCCAAATGAGGATCTAAGATACCCTTTACATATTACTACGGAGCACCAGCTAAAAGTTTTTGCATAGTTTCTGCTTGCCCCTCTCACCCATGAGAGTATGAGGGGCAAGTGAGAGAAGGCACAGCCCTTTTTAAGGTGACTCTGAAGGACTGGTGCTAGTGGTGTAAACTACTGTAGAAAGGTATACTTAATTCATCTCTCCCTCCATGCACAAATTGCACTTCTTGATATCTTTGCCCTCTTGCAGAGGACTGTATCCTAATTTGATAAATAAGCTCAGTGCTATGTTTGAAGAAGAGCTGAGGAAAAACAGAAGCTATAACATTTTCTCCAGGTCAAACACGCCTCCATCTCTTAGCATAAAAGGACATATTTTTTGTGCTAAACATACACCATCTTTGTGTCACTTCTCAGTTCAGCTGAGAAACATCTTGGGAAACCTTTGTGCTCATTCTGACTTCAGCTGTGTGAGCTTGCTGTGCTTTCTTTCCTGCAAGAAACAGTGACACCTAATTTTTCATTTATGTCAGAAAATTAAGATTGGATGTGTTTCTAACGAAGGTGCCTTATTTTAGTCAGAGTTCAAGGGAATTATTTAGAGCGTCACTGTTCTCTGGCCTGTGTTATACAGGAGGTCAGATCAGAAAATTCATCTCTAACATCTATGAATTGCTGTCAATGTACAAGTATATCAGTATTGAAACTGTTCTTTTAATAATCCAAGTCATAAACAAAAAATCTTTTCGAAGCATTATATAGTTTAAAAAAAAAAAGGGGCTTTGACTCATTTTCATGGTGGAAATACGAAAATTTTTTTCCATCTATATTTCAAGTAATAATTGAGAAATAGAAATGTCATGTAAATTTTGCTGGTTTTCTGTAGCGTCATGATAGTCTTGGGATGTGCAACGATGAATGTGATTGCCCTAAGGGTCATTATTTAATTCACTGCAGGGTGGGGTGAGCTATGGGGTGTGTTATACGTACTATATGTATGTATAACATACACATGTGGGGTAACATAACATAACTATGTGGGGTGAGCTATGGGGTGTGTTATACATATATATATATATACACATATATATTTCTCATTGCATCTTCTTTGCACAGCTGTCCAACTCCAGGATGTGATGGTAGCGGCCATGTAACAGGAAACTATGCTTCACACCGCAGGTAAGAAACAACAGGAAGCCTAAAGCAGGAAATAGAGCTATGTTTAGCTATTGTCATCTTTGAACATTTTTGTACTAACCATGGTTAAGTATTCAAAACTAATTTGCAGAAAATAATCCATACAGAAATGTGGCTGGTTTTCCTGGTTTTTTTATATTTTGTGAAGTCTGTTTGGGCTCAATAGACTGCTGCCATTAAGCAATATATGCTTACTACTGTAGCTGGATGTCTTGGTTGAGATGTGTAGATAAGTCATTTTGTAAAGTTTTCATTTCTCAAGTGTACCAGCACTCTCTGTACAGATGCGGATGCATGAGATTTTGATGTGGTTTCCGTAAATATTTGTGTGAAAGTCTTTGAAGTTCATAGATCTGCTAACATAATCTGAGGATGCTAAATATTTTCCCTAGAATAGCTTACTCGGGGTTGAAACAAGAATTTCCTACTCCTCCTTTTGGGAGCAGGACGGAAGCATTTTCTTCCTTTTCTCAACCACTTGGACAAGATGCTCCACTTTCCCCTCGTGGGCAACATAAGGAAGGACTGTGTACTGCTGCCTCCCATGCAAAGCTTTACAGAGGCTTAGAAACCTTTGTTCCTAGCCTTATATCTTTCCAATAATTTAAGAACTACAGCCTGATACTGGCTGCTCCTTCATTGTCAAGAACAAGTATTTGAGGATCTCTTTTTTCGCATGCTAAGTCATAGATTGTCTGGAGGTTGCTGTTCTAAGAAAAAAAAAAAAAAATTGAAAAAAAAAAAAAAACAACAACAAAAAAACCAAAACCCCAACATGTTCTGTTTTAGTAAAACATACCTCATTATTCTTTCTTCAGTGTTTCTGGGTGTCCATTAGCTGACAAGACATTAAAATCCCTTATGGCTGCTAACTCTCAGGAGCTTAAGTAAGTATTGATAATAGCACAAATGTTATTTTTACTTATCTTCAATCAACGTTCCCTACGTTCATGCAGTTATTCATTTGAATTTCTGAGTAATGTCAAACCTTTGTCCAAAATTTGAAGTGAATTGGTTTGAAAGCTTTTGAGTGAAATAGAATTTGTTTTTCTCCATTTGTCTTTCTTCATTTTTGTACCCCTTCATTTTCAAGAATTAGCCAGGACCTCGGGTAAAAAATTGTAAACACTAAGAGAGATGCTGCTCTCATAGTATTTCTGAATCAGAGAGAAAAAGAAAATATCTAACATGTAAGACAAATCTGGCAAATAGCTCTGTGTGATCCAGTTAGAATAAGTTAGCGTTATTTAGTTAGAAATAAGTCTAGTTAGAATAAATTTAAAAATGAGACCAAAACTCCTGCAAATAATTTTTTATCGTTTGCTACCATATACTATGAGTTTAATGTCACTGAAGCAGACATCAAGTCATATGATTTTGTGCTGGCATAATTCTCACCATGAAATGTCACTTACAAAAGGACTGTGCAAGCTCTGCTATATAGACAGATGTATAGGGACATATGAATATTTCAAAAATCTGTAGTCAAGAGAGGCACTGGCAACCAGTCATCTAGTTATTGAATTGGCTTTGTCAATAAGGATGTGGAGAAGAGGAAAGGATAATTAGAGTTCTTTCATAGCTTTCCCTCTGCAACTTGTAAATTGGATCCCATAATAGATGGCTTGGAAAAACTCATGAATGCGTGTAAAAAGGCAAGAATCCCGTGACTGTCCTTTAGGTTCATCCCTAGACCAGATAAAAGAAAATAAATTCTCATCATGACACTTTTATGCTGTTTTGATGGTATTAATAGTAGGACTGACTACATTTAGACCTAACTCATGTTTACATTCCCCGGATCGAATGTTAGTGGTCTTATCCCCTAGTCTGACAACTTGAATTATAAACAAAATGCTGAACTGATGGTAGCTGTGGAGTTGAACCTACTGCAGATGCAGCAGAATGGAAAAGAAATGCTATTTATATGGGCAACTGTTCAAAGCAGTTCCCACAGCCAGTAGGTAAACTGACACACTGGCACAATGCTTCAGTTTTTCCATCACCAAGTCTCAAATGTACCAAATTTAGGTTTAGTTTGTTTTAAAAAGAGCAGCGCAAGAAGCAAGGAACCGACTTCCGAAAATGCTGACAAATTTGAAATCATTTGCTGAGTCATATGTATTTGTCCCTGCTTCTGTTGGCTTTCTGCCATACATAGACACTCACACAAATATTTTGAATAGTTGCTCCTCATGCAGCACCCCCCTCCCCATATTCATGTGTGAATAAGGAAATTTGCATACCAATATGGTTATTTTTCCACTAAAGCTTCTAGAGTTTTGGTCATGCCATAAGGAAAGAGGAGCAACAGCATATGACTTAAATGACAAACTGCACACTGTACGCCATGTATAATAAGTGAGTTGTGAAAGACAAAGTCAAAGTTCATAGACATTTCACAGACAGAAATATGTTGCATAACGCACTTAGCATTTAATTTCAATTAACTAAAAAAAGAGCAAAAATCAAAATCTGTTCACAGACAATTTGCAAAAGGAAAAAGGATTAAATAAAATTATTTTCCACAAATGTACCACCTTCTTTTAGCTCCCTGCAAAACATAGTTCAGGTGAAATTTTAAACAAAACCCTGCTTTTGACAAGTGTTGGGTAAATGAAATCTTATGCCAAAAACCTGCAGTCACGTTTGCACTGGTATAGCATAGTTATATCATCAATAGTTAACATTATTATTGCTATGTGAGCAGAGGGCATAAATGCTCATAGAATCAGGCCACAAAAGTCCCCTCATGTAGTTAGGCATGAATATGAAAAAGCTGTGTATTTTTTTCCAAATGTTATTCACATTTAATTTGCCAGAATCAAGATATGATTTTGGCTTTAATTAGGAAACTCTAAGCCAGCAAAGATACAAGGCTTCCATGTGATCTACAGTTTGGAAATAAGGAAGATCTGTTCAGAAAGTGAGCCTTTGAGTCAGATTCAAGAATTTTTTTATCTGAGGGTTGTTGTTGCACAGAGCAATCTGAGGTGGTCAAATTAAAACATACTAATGTTGACGATGAATCACATTTTAAAGCTATAAGGGATAATTATTGCTGATTGTCCTATTTCAACAAAGACCTTGCTTAGCAAGCCTTAAAGAATTTTAAAAATGTACTTTAGAAAGATATTTGCTTAGAGTTCAGAAACCTTAAGGAATAGGTAGTCAGCCCTATCCTTAGAGGAGTTGTTGCAGTGGTTAGATATCAATTTTAGGAGAGATTCCAGCAGTTCTTGTAGATAAGTTTCACACAACATGTTGATGCTGATCCATATTCCATAGGCAGCATGACATATTTCAGTCAATGGTTTATCTCAGCTGACCTCTATGGGTTTCCCTTAACTACAGTTCATATCCAACCATCTCTGTGAGCTTTCTTGGCAGAAGCAGAAATGCTCCTAGATCTGCAGCTCACTGTATCAATTTTACATGCAGTTGTAGTTCATCTACCTAAAATAAGACAACTGTCTTGGAGTAGGGAACAAAATAGCAGGTACTCAATGCACAGTTACAAGAATTCCGATGTGAATTGCTGAGATTTGTTCTTGGAAAACAAACTAGATGAATTGTAAAAGAATCTGTAACCTAGACCCACCTGAGAGTCGACATCTTTTAGCTTGAGTTCCTGAGTCCTCTGGCCCTCCAATGTAAATCTGATTCTCTTGGCTCTGCACAGGAACCCATAACAGAGGATGAAACCCTAAAATGGGACACCAGTCCAAACTCATCAGCCAGTTAAAAGCTGATGAAGATGCACAGTATTACTGACTGCAAGGCAATACATTGTTGGTATATCTTGTATCGAGGATTTTCACAATCCATACAAAGGTATAAGCAGTATTTGGAAAACGTAACGTAGCAGTCAACCTTAGGAGTCTCGCTAGTGAAACTTCTTACTAATTTGTCAGTAACCCACCTGAAATACCATCTTATAATTTTATCCTTATTGATAATATCACAGCCTCAAATCTTTAATGACCTCAAGAATTCCTTGGACCCTAATCTGGTTGTGAAATCTATCTGCTGCCAGAAGCGGTAAATACAGATGGGGAGATTAAAATTTAGTTCAGTGTCTTTTTTAAGTCCCTAACTCTCAGCCTCTCAGATCTGTATGTCTTCCACAAAGAGCTCTTACTGAATTAAAATCCACGTCCAGTCTATGAGGACAGCTCTTCCATCTGTGATCATCTGATAAAACAAGTAGCCAAAATTAATACCCATAGTATTTGGCAGGTGTTCTGGATTTACTTGTGAGCATTCACACTCTCCAGACATCTGCCCTTGCTGCCTGCTCCACATGACATTGTGCCCAGTCCTTGTCCCACACTCCGACAGGTCAACATTTAGCTCTACACAGTCAAGCATATCTGGCACTCTGCAACCCACACCTCTACCTTCACTGTCAGTGTGAGTCATGTCATTCTGCCAAAATATTTTGTTCAGAAAATGTCATCATGAAATGTTTTGACATTATCTTTTAAAAAAAAAAAAAGTCTCCCCTTTCTTCAATTGAAATTATTTGCTGAATTCTACTTGAATCAGTGAATAAATTTGGTCATGTCCAAAAGAAATTACATTTTTGACAAATTAATTGTTCGCGGAAAAATAGTTTTAAATATTCTGTGAAGAGATACACCTGCACACTCAGACGTGCTATGACAATTATATTTGTAGGTGTTTTCCATGGCAGCCTACCAATGACTGGACTAAATCACCCATCTCCTCACCTCGGGAAAGATTCAGTAACAACTGAGACCCTTAAGGGAGTATTGAACGATGCGAGCTTCCTTAATGGTTCAGTACAAGATTATTTGGTACAACTCTTTCTGTAATTCTCATACTCTGTAAAAATCATAGCAGTCAAAAGGCCCTTAGGGATGCTTAGCATAAGAACTTTGTGCTGTATAATACAGAAACATAGAAACGGCTGGCACAGCTTCCAAAGGTAAATATTTTTTTCGTGCTGCTTTGTGTGCTGAGGTGTGTTTCTCTTCTTTTAAAATAAAACCTAAACCAAACAAAAAAACCCACACAAGCCTTCAATGAAAAAAAAATCTAAACTTCTGAGATAGAAGGTGCTACCAGTAAGGCCTTGCTCCAAACCCCAGAGAAGTCCATGGAAAGACCTACGTTTTCTATGTAGAACCAGTAAGAAAGTAGCCCACCCTCCCAGACCACTGGTGAAAACACAGTAACAGGCAGGTTTGTTTCCTTTCATTGAATGGTTGTTTTAGTATTAAACATTCATACACTTGAAAAGGCTTGTTTGTTGCACACACACAGAGAAACCCCTTAACTATGGGACATAATCCAATTGCCAAACTGAATACCCAATTGAATCTAGAGCTAGGAAGATATGGTCCTTTTGTATGCTTACAGCGCTTGAATATACAAATTATTACATTCAAATTCTGTCTATCATCTACTGATGCCCAAAAGTAAAACTGTTTCTCTGCTTCCATTTCCCCTTCTGTAAATACTGGCAAAGTGCTTATTTATATCTCTACCTGAAAACATCAGAAGAATAACAAACAAACACGTAACAGTAAATTTACAAATAGATCTATATCAAGCTACTCTTTTTTTTTAATGTTGTTCCCATACAAGGAAAAATGTTTGATGCAAACAGTGTTATAAACTAATTAAAACTACACATCATATGCAATGTATTTGACATTCCTTACTAAAACTGTTATAGAAGAAAAAAAAAAAACATATGAAGGGAGTCTGTTCATTTAAAAAAAAAATCAGCAAGAACGAGTTTTAATTATTCAACAAAAGCTCTGCTGTTCTTTCTTCCGCCCTAGACAAAATGTAGAATGTAGATGTTATTTACTGTGTACCTTTGAAGCCGTATTTTGTAAGCTCCCTGTGTTATTCCATAGGTGCCCGACACCTGGCTGTGATGGTTCTGGCCACGTGACAGGGAACTATGCATCTCACAGAAGGTAAAAACCATCCCGTTGCACGGGGCAGCAAGCACGGGGGTTCTCGGCAAGCAGCAGCAGGCAGAAAGAGGTGGCTTTTATTCTGTGTGCTTCTTTCAGCTTATCTGGTTGTCCTCGTGCCAGGAAAGGGGGTATCAAAGTGACTCCTACCAAGGAAGAAAAGGAAGACCCTGAACTTAAGTAAGTACAAAAGCACAGGTCAACCCCCAGTGAAGGGAGGGGGGAAAAGCCTTTCAGAGCACAGGACCTGAGGCATGGGAGGAGATGACCAAGCTAATTTGAGTCACCTGAGGATATTCCCCAGAGCTGGAGCCGAACCAAGTGTTTCTGCTTCTAAAGAAGCTGATGGATTCTACCACCTTGGAGCCTGAGCAGTGAGGAAGGATTGCTATATCTGCCTGCATTGTTCCAATTATTTTAAACAGCGCTATGAAAGTGCCACTTACTTGGAAACATTGGCGAAATGAAGGAAAAAAATAAATTATTTCTGCCTGTAGTGAAATCTTAACATGTCAGCTAATTAAATCAGAGTGACACCTTCAAAATATGTCCCAGAGAACTTAAATATATCTCATGTCTTTCCTCTATAAATAAACTAAATTTTCACATAAAGTGAAAACTGGAGACTCGGTAGAGATTCACTGCATTCCTGACCTGAATGCACTTTTCGTTCAAATCAGTAAATGATAACTGCCAGAATATAGATATGAAGATTTAGATGCAAAAAATGTTGTTCTCAACAGTTGCTAATTAATTATGAGGGATTGTATAACACTGACAGAGCAGTGCAAAACAACCACCCCAAATCTTTCTTTGCAAGTGATTGCATGAGACGATACAAGTTTTCCAGGTGCAGGAGCCCACCCTCTCCTTCATGCCAGAAACCTAGATAGAGAGGAGAGAATGTTGACTTTCCATACAAATGTAGAAGTAAGATTTACTGCCTATGATAGAATTTCAATTTTATTTTCTGGGAAAACACTATCTAAATGAATGTTTTAGTTTCTTAGGCTGCATGGCTGTATTTTAAATTGTCTGATCTCAAGATCAGCTGAACTCAGCTTGACATGAACTGGATGCTCAGGTACATTGTGCCTCCAGGGGCTGAGTCTTATTCCATTAATGCAAAGTGGCACAGGCAGTTGGAATTATTTTCTCAGACTTTCTTGAGACCGTCTTCGCCTGCTCTCTCCAGTGAAAACGGGGTTTCTTTTGCTGTGTTTCTGTAGATGCCCAGTGATAGGCTGTGATGGCCAAGGTCACATATCAGGTAAATACACTTCTCATCGCACTGCTTCTGGTTGTCCTTTGGCTGCCAAGAGACAGAAGGAGAGTCCCGTCAATGGGTCTTCACTATCCTGGAAACTGAACAAACAAGAGCTGCCACACTGTCCTTTGCCAGGCTGCAACGGGCTGGGTCATGTTAATAATGTTTTTGTCACCCACAGAAGGTATAACTTTGTGTTTTCTCTTTTTATTTTTTCCTTAACGTTCCACTGTTGAATTGGCAACATGTGAGGTTACCGTCTGAATACGTTGTGCTGAAGTCTTTTAAGTAACAACACAGTTTACATTGCAGCTGAAGTAACATGGATCAGAATAATTTTCAGAGAGTTGGGATCAACTTTTTACTCTTTCCCTATGTTCCCATTGCAATGTGACTTTCCAAGGTCTTTTCTTCAGATTAGCACAGTTTCTATACGGTTTAAAATTTAATAGAGTTCTTTCCTAGGCAAATATGGAGTTGTATCTGTATATCTTTTACAGAAAATGCAAATATCATTGAAATGTCACCAGAAAAGGTTTAGCAAGAGCAATGGCTGCATTCATTTCATCTTTCTACCAGTAGAAAAGCTGTTTTTATGAACTTTATATTTAAATAACTAGAACTACACAAAAAAGTAAACATGTAGAACTTACACAGATTACACAAGTCTGAAGTTATAGCAATATTACAAAGATAACCATCCTTACAAAGCAGGCATTACTCATATAACCAGTAAAAATAAACACTATGATTTAATGTATCACTGAAAACATCAGTATAATTTGACCATAATTTGACCACGTTCAATTAATATTGCAAAGAAACTGGCTATAGAGTATGAATTAATACCTGTCAAAATTTGGTCTTCTATCTGTCTTGGGAATTAAATCTATATTTTGTACCTTCTTTGCTTTCTTTCTAACACTGAACCAACTTCTCCAACACAAGAATGTTCAAGGTGACATGAACAAATGCAGTCAGACTCCAGTGTTATCCTCACTTTATGATCCACATCCCATATTAAAGTCTTTACATTAGGACACCACTGTAAATTGGAGCTAATTAAGCAAATAACATAATTAGCATGTGAGCTGGTTGCAACTCGTACTATAGCTGATTTCTGCCCTACATAAGGCTGGATCACACATCCAATGTGTGCTAGTTAAAATGAGGCAGTAAATATAGCTTTATGATATGATATCTTTCCCTAGGACATTTGCAGTCTAACAAGTAACCCATGGCTTTGAGACATTCTTCCAGTTAGTTATCTGCTCTGAGCAGAAATACAAAGCAGCATTTTAGAACTGGAGAACTAGCATCTTTCCCTGTGTAGTGTCTAGCTAAGCCAATGTGAAGCTAACGTTAACCTTCAAAAGCTTTTTTTAAATTTTTTTTCATGTAGAAACACCATATCTATCAGGATTTTTGTTTTTAATTTTTACACATACACGAAAATCAACCATTTTCCTGTGGAACAAAATTTTCCTTCACTCCTTACTTGGCTAAATCTGAATACAAATCCTTCTGCCAGTTCTTCAGCATATGGGTATTTCTTCTTTGTCATTTATAAAGATAGTATTAAGACAGTGCAATTCATCTTAGCCCTTTAGTGGGCTATAAAAATTGCCTCAGATAATTACCAGCTGATGAAATTGTAAGCTTTGAAACAGCAAAATGTAATTTAATGTGAACAGTAGTTAAAAAGCAAACTGACTATATAATAGAACCATTCAAAATAGCTATTACAGTCTATAGGGTATATCCAGAGTTATTATTGTATTGATCATTATTATGTATCAGCAAAATGATACAATAGTTGTGCACCACGGAAATCATCCTATTAACTAATTTTTTTAGGATAGTAAACTTGCTATCATACTTTCCCTCTCTTCTGGAGCTCAAGTCCTCAATTTAAAAAAGAAAGATTTTTATTTATAAGTGTTAAACTTCAAGAATTCTATAAACGCATCTTCACATAACAGTAGCTGCCACTGCTATTTTGATAATTCTGAACTATGCTTAAGAGTTGTTTACTTATAGGTTGAGATTTCTGTGCCAATTTTCAAGCTGGAATATACAGTTAAATGGCTCTGAGTTACGTCATTCCCCGAAGCTATGCTATAATGGAGATACTGATGTGACCTTAGGTACAGAGGTCTGTCCAAGTGCATGATAATATTGCCTGAAAGGATTGTTGCCATTTTCAAGTGGGTGCTAATGTTTTTTTTCCTATCTGTTTCAGCCTGTCTGGTTGTCCTCTGAATGCACAAGCCATAAAAAAGGGCAAAATTTCGGAAGAATTAATGACTATCAAGCTTAAAGCAAGTGGTGGTAAGGAGATTTGTAAAAGATGATGACATTTATTTAGATAGAAGGGCCCTGACTCCCATTTATACTTATGCCCCTTTGTGCCATTTTGGCATTAATTCTCACTCCTTTCAGTTATCTCTGGCAATAACAAATCTTGAATAACAAAAATCTTTGCATGAAAGATTATAAAATTACTCTCATTTACATCATGATAATTCAACATTGAGGGTATGCTCTTATCTTGTCTTGGAGCATTAATTTTTGATTTGGAGATGCTTTCAATATTGTTATTACCAATAAATTATTAGTTACGGATCAGGAGGACTTAGCTATCTGATGATTAAGGTAAGAAGGGATAAATATTGTGTGCAGAATTTGATTCCTCTTCCTAACCTGAATACTACATGGTTTAGTATCTATGCTGTACTTGGATGATAACCCAAGTGTAAAGGAACAATTAGCAAAGAGTTATAAGGGGGAAATACGTAGGAGTCTTCTTTCTTACACAGCGTACTTGAGAAAGTTGGGCACTGAGCCAGGATTTTGTGAATTTAGTCTTTGTGCTTCCAGCTGCTGAGCAAAATGTTTGTTTTACGTTGGGCAAACGAGCTTGCTTCCCTGTGTCTGGGTTATTACTGGGGCAGGGACTTTCCAAGCTGGCTCCCCAGTAGACCCAGTTCAGGGCTTTAGGTGTTAAAGTTGTAACAACAGTGGCACACATCTCCAGGCAGAGCTGGTCTCAGAGTGATCCTAAGCAGAAAGAGGGACAAGAGGCAAAGACTCAGCAATTATACTACTGGAGATGTTACCCTGGGGTGTTCCCTGCAGAATAAGGGTTGCTGTTATGTTTCTGTTAAAATGAAAAAATCCATTGTAAATACTCTCTCATGTTTTATGATAAACTTTCCTCTTTCTGGGCAATTTTTCCTTTGCCTACCCTCCAGCTTGTAGTTAAATGTTGCACTGGAAAAAAAAGAACTGTGAAGCACAAAGACTCGGCCCCTTCTGTGCTTCAGCTCATATAGATGTTTTACAGCTAAGAAACATTTTTTGATGCACCTTTAGACAGTAAAGGCAAAGTAAAAAGCAATTTAAAGATTAATCATTTGATCAAAAACTTGTTATCTTCCTCTTGTTCAGTAACAGCAGCTTGTTACTTTTGCATCCTTTTACATGTGGACACTTTAAATCTGACATCGGTATTTTCAACTATTTGCAGGTATTGAGAGTGATGAAGAAATCAGACACTTGGATGAGGAAATAAAAGAACTGAATGAATCCAATCTTAAAATTGAAGCTGACATGATGAAACTCCAAACCCAGGTATGACATCGACGTGAAAGTTTTACCTTTTCTGAGGCTATGTTTAAGCACAATGAGTAAATTCAGTGCTATGTAAATGTTACTTTTAAACACAGTTCGTCTCCTGTGCACTTGTTTTCCCATCACTCTGTGGCACTTAAAGTACCAAAATCCTACATGTTTTTTTTGTTAAGCATTTGCTACTTTGTTTTCTGTAAATGAGCAGCACATTCCTGGGTATTGTCTTAAAGATCTGGTGAATAACAAATTCAGAATAGTTTGGAGCTACTCTTGGCAAGCAGAAAAACCATATTTATCAACAAAACATTCATTTTCCTTTGTTGACCAAACTGTTGAACAAACAGTGCAGAATCCCATGACTGCGGTTTTAAGGGAGGATATTACCTCTTGCCAGCACACTCTAACTCTTAATGCAAGTGAACTTTGTTCTTATGTGTACCTAAGAAAATCTCCCTCCTTCAGTTCGCTCACTGTCAGTTACAAAAAACAGTTTGAATTTTGCCTCCAGGCAACACCTGGTAAAGAATGGATGCCTTTTGCTCATTTGTGTAGCAGAGGAGTTTGACAGGAGCTGGAGAAAAGAGTCGCTCTCTTTCATTCTTTTGTATACTGGAGAGATTAAATCGGTTTTAAGACGCTGATAGAGTCTTAGATAGATAGATAGAGTGACCTGAATCCCCTCATCCCTGCAGAGACTCCTATATGGACCTGGGAGCTCACCTGGGCAGACTGAGTAAAAGCAAGAGCAGAAGCTTGCTCGATATTTTAGGAATAAAAGTTTATGAAAATAAGTCCTAAATGAGATCTGGGAACTGAATATAAGTTGAAAGTGATCTAAAGCAAACTGACTGTAACCGCATCCCTCTGTATTTGTACCACACTGGAATCTACAGTGTTGATTCATACTGGTTTTGTCATAACCACTGCGTGCATGGTCTAAAAAAGGGTGAAGTTTATGCCGCCTACGCTGGATCTAAATGATCTGGCTTTTCACTGCAAAGGCTGTGGGGATATCCATCCCAAATTGCACTGCAGTGAGGGAGGGGGTGGGGGTGGTGTTCAGTGTCTGGGGACACTGATTTCAGCTCTCCCTGGTGATCACTGTGCTGTTTGCACAGAAATCACCCCGCTTATGCAGTCAGATTCCTTCTCCTCGGACCTGCTCCCTGGTGAAGGCAGTCTGACCAGCAGAGCCTGAACTGAAACCCAGCTGAAGGAACACATCCCCTACATGGTTTGCTTTCACCTCCTTTAAATCTAGCCCAGCCAGGTGTCAGGCTCCTGCCAGCAACCTCCAGAGGGGAGGCTGTAGTGGATCCCAGGCAGGCAAAAAGGGGCTCACCCCACCGGGGGGCTGTTGTCAGGTGTGATGGTGTGTGAGGAAGAGAAGTAAAGTGGCCACAGCAAGAGATATTAAAATAGAGCAGAGATGTGCATCCTAATGAGGAGAGGGTGAGCGTAACGGCCGTGGATGTGACTCCATCGCTCTGCTCTGTGTCTTGCAGAGCCATGGCCAGGGACAGGGGTGGCAGCTCTGGGTTCTGTCCACTGCGTGGTGAGGAGCAGGGCAGTGAGGAACCAGGCCCTGCCAGTGCTGCCTTCAGGTTTTCAGCACTGCTTTTGACATATAAGCCGTCAGAGCTGCATATATTCTCTCACACTAGACAGATTTTTGCTACCGCACACGCTTTTTCCTGCTCTTTCCAAAACCCTCATTTCTATTCTGTTGGTCGGAGATCATCTTTGCAAAGATTGTTGTGTGCTCAACCTCTTAGTTTCCTTTCCATTCTATTCTTCTCTTATTGTTTCCAGTGCCAGCCCTGTAGCTAATCCCAGCCAACCCACAGCTCTACCCTCCACCCAGGAGCGGGGCAGGAAAGTAGCACAGCAGCTAATTCCCGTGCCCTTGCTATTGTGGTGGATCAGCAGGGATGCTGTAAGAGCAGGACAGCAATGTAAACATCACCCTCCTTTCTCCTTCCCTCCGCCAGCCCCGCGGCCACACTCTCCATCCCAGCTCCACGCTGACCTTCTCCCCCTGAGCTCAATTCCCTCCTCCCGCTGCTGGGCACCCTCCAGAGCCTCGCTGCCACAAGGTTTCCCCATGAACCAGCAGCAAAGTCCATCAGTTCAGAGGGAATACAACCTCTTCCTTGCTCTGAATGTTCTTTGGAGAGGTTATGTCTATCCTAAAAACCCCCATGCCTGAGTTTCAGATCCACCGTGGCCCCCTCTTATAATCACATGACTGCCATTTTGGGTTCAAACTGCAGTTACAACGCTGCCAAGGGTCTCTTAGTTTGTGTGTTTGTGCCTGCCTGTGTCTTTTAGATCACATCTATGGAGAGCAATTTGAAAACAATAGAAGAAGAGAACAAACTCATAGAGCAGAACAACGAGAGCCTGTTGAAGGAGTTAGCTGGCTTAAGCCAAGCCCTCATCTCCAGCCTCGCTGACATTCAGCTTCCACAGATGGTAAGACCACAGCCAGCAGCTTCACACCTTCTTTGAGACTGTTTTGCCAGCACTTGAAGCAGATGAGCAAGCTCAGGGACCAGCAGGAGCACTGGAGCTGCATTAGCAGAGAGCTCTTTTAGCCTAATTTACTTTGCAGTGATGCTGGATCATGAAATCTGTGTGATAGCAGGCACAGTTGCTTCCAGGACTGAGCCACCCCTGGTGTCTCTGCCCTGTACCACACCATGCAGGACAGGTTTTTCCCTCATTCCTCCCTATCTGAATGTCCACCCTGCACAAAGAGAGGAAACTTCACACCACGAATCCTTATTTACTCTGCTGCTAGATCAAAACTTTAACCTGTTTCATACAGGTGATTTTTCTGGAGCCAACAAAGCTCTGCCTTCTCAAAATCTCCACGTTCTTAATGTCCTACTTGCAAACACAGGACAGAGCCACAAAGGTACTCGTGTCTCTAGGGTGACAAAGCTCTGCCTTCTCAAAATCTCCACGTCCTTAATATCCTACTTGCAAACACAGGACAAAGCCACGAAGGTACTTGTGTCTCTAGGGTTACAGTCCCCTTTCCCAATCTCAAGAGTGCCACTAGAAGATTAGGCGAGGACAGTTACGGGGATGTCAACCACAGTCCCAGAGCCAAACAGGCCACAGTACAAAAGCAAATTACACTAACGATGATATCTCCAACCCCTTTTCTTGCTTGGAAGAGTGTGTGGTTGCCCCAGCACGTGCAACTCCCTTCCTTTCTACAACCCCTCCATTAATTTGGATGGCTGCCCTGTTTACGACTTCTCCCCAGTTGCCATATCGCTGCTTTTCCACGCTTTGGGCTTGGGTGTTTGGGTTTGGTTGGTTTTTTGGCCTTAATTTTATCTCCTACAATTATAATCTGTTTTGTCTTCATTTAGGGGCCAATCAGTGAGCAGAATTTCGAAGCATATGTAAATACACTCACAGACATGTACAGCAATCTGGAACGGGACTATTCCCCCGAATGCAAAGCTCTGCTGGAAAGTATCAAACAGGCAGTGAAGGGCATCCATGTGTAGGATGTGAAAGCTGCTGGGCAACAGAAATTACTTAACAGCAGTAAACTCCAGATGGATCTGTTAGGAGTTCATGTACTGCTAAGGGGTGTAGGTTGCCATGCTGCATTTACAATTGCAACATTGCACTAATTTTTTTCCCAGCTGACATAAAAAAAAAAAAAAAAAAGAATAAAACCACAACAGACTATTTGTATTAACAGCAATGCACTCTGTTAGTATATTGTATTTATTTCAGTACAATTCCTTTTTTTTTTCTTCTTTTGCACTCAGTTTTTGTAAAGTGAATGTAAAAAGTGTGTGCGACTATTTTTTATATTTTTTATTTATTTCTAATCAAAGAGTTGTTTTTTTTATCTTTTAACAGCATTTTTGCGGCCTGCCATATTTTTACAAATGTGTTTATTAATTTATTTTCCAACGGGATTTTAAATAGACTGAAAAGTTATACTGTAAATTAAATAACTTGCTGGGTTTGTACAGGAAGAAAAAAAAAAAAAAAACTATGAAAGTAACAAATGACTGAACCGTGGTTCTAGTTTTATTTTCCTCACATCCTGCTTTTTTATAATGGCTTTGTATCAGAAATGGGTTTGCGGTAACATGAGATGTGAAGATGCATGGAATGAGAAGATAAATGGTGCCCACTAGTGGGGAACTCGGGCTCTTAAAAAGCACAGTATGCTGGAAAACAGTGTGTTAAAGAATACGTTAGCAATAATGAAATATAGCAATCAGCAAAGCACTTGACTCGGCTGTGTGATTTAGCCTATGCGGATGATTATTTAAAATGTTTCAAGAGAACTTCAGATTTATTTTACCACTGCAGTTTTTTGTTTTTGTTTTTTTTCAGAGTTAGCTCATGGTAGGGAAATGACAATTATCTCTAAACAAGAAGGGTAATTTGATAGGACTGGTACTTTTTTAGTACCAGATGTTGAGGTTTTAAGCAAGTGACCAGTATTGCTATGGTTTTGGATTTGGAAAAAAAAACAAACACATCCCAAGCTGAAGGCTTTGTACATAATCGAATCGAACACATCTCCCCTGAAATGGCATTTAATACTGGTTTGAACTTAACGGCAGCTGAGGAGGCAAATCGAATCGAACACATCTCCCCTGAAATGGCATTTAATACTGGTTTGAACTTAACAGGAGGTCTGGAGGTCTGGAGAGGAATAATACCACTCCAGCACGACGGTGGTTGCTCTCCTCCGTGAGCAGCAACACCGTGACTGGTTTCTCCCATCCTTACTCACCACTCCAGCACGACGGTGGTTGCTCTCCTCTTGTGAACGAACGGCAGCAACACCGTGACTGGTTTCTCCATCCTTATTCACTAGGACTAGGCTGATACTGAGTTTCTGACCAGTCTCTCGGTAGGGTACCAAGTGCCACAGAGCGTTCAGACAGACGGAGGGGCGGCCAGAGGAGCGCTGGAGCAGAGATGCTGGCGTGCCCCTTGGGTGTCTGCTTAGCCTGGGTGTGGAACTTCTGAATCCGCCAGAGAGTAGCGGTTGCTATATAACAGAGGCAATGTCTATTTCAGGGATTGTAAGTAATTAAGCATTGTTTCAAAAGTTTTTTTTATATTTATTTTTTTTAAGAAAAAAAGGTATAAACAACCAGCTAAACTGCCTTTTTTGTATGCACACACACCTCATGTGCATATGTGCCTCAGTGTAAATGTATACATGGATCTAGCGTGTGTTTAATTTCTCCGTGCTATAATGAAAGTGTTTATTTTTATTAGCCTCATTTATATTTAGATTGAATATGATGGCATTCACAGGCTTGACATATACAATTATATTATTACTGTTCCTGCACAAAAGTACTATTCAAAAGTGATTCAACTCTCATGCACTGTGGTCACTGTTCTGCATTAGGTGGGGCTTGCTTTTTGTTTGAGGGTTGATTCAACTCTCTGACCTTAGTTTAGACAGGGGGAAATGTATGTTCTTAGGAGCTGTGTTTATTTTTAAATCGATTTTTCAAAGCTACCATATGTGCTGTCTAATATAAATAGGAGGACACCAAACAAAAATTTGCTATTAAAGTTATTGTTCTTGCTAAAAAAACAAAAAGCAAACATTTGTTATACTTGTTAAATGCATACAAAATGAGTTCACTCATTACAAAGACTAAAATTTAATTTACTAAATATTTTAACAAATTTGTTATATATTTTATTTAAGTAAAAAAAATCTCTTACTGACCTATGTATTTATTATTATCATTTACTATGGCTTCAGGTTAATTTATCTGTGTTTGGTTGTTTGCTCAGGATGTTCTGTGAAGTATGTTTGTATTTATTTGCCTCCCTTGTACTTGATGTGTTTTGTAATGTGCACTGATTTTTTTTTTCTTTCTGTTTTCCTTTTTTTGTGTTTAAATGCATTGATGAGCTATACTGTAAATTAGACCTTTTGTAAAGAGCAATGATGTATGCATTTTTTAATTTGGAGTAGTTTGTATACTGTTTCTTCATACAATTAATATTTCTTACATCAAAACAACAAAATTGTGTTCTGTGCTGTACATTTGGTGTATGGTAGGAAATAAAATTGATAATGAAACTGCAGCAAGTTGATGCTGACTTGTATTACACTTTCTTAACTGCACCTGGCACTATACAATGTGTCAGATGCTTTACTTGCTTTGTGTACAAAATGTGTCATCCCTGTAAGTAAATTTCTGGTATAAATAATTTAATTAGTGTTTTACTGTGTCAATTTGAAATAAGGAGGAGAAAAATGGAACTGCTTAAGAGGCCCTTTTCACTTCTGAAGGGAAAAAAAAACCAAGATAATAATCACTGCATTATTTAATGCATTCTTTTCTTGGCAGTTGTAGACTTCATTTATACTGATAAAGTACAGGATTTGTGCTGACCTTTAACAGCTGCTAAATGATGTTTAAACATAAAAGCCATTGTAAAGTTTCCAGCAATTCGGAACCGCCCACTGTTCCAGTGCAATTTTCTGCTGAGATTTGCAGTGCTTAGACGTTACACAAATAGAAATCTGCTGGTTTTAGAAAGACAATATTTCCAGTATCTAATGGACATTCTTTTTTCACCACTCATTGTGAAAACAGGCCAGTTTTATTTAGGATACATACTAATGGATTCAGGACCATTTCTAGTCTCAGATTCCAGCTTTCCATGGATAGACCAAAAATAATTTTCATTTAGAAAATAAGGTAAATTTAAAGCCCACAAAGTAGCTGGTAATTATTTATTTGAATAGACAAACTTAGATAAACCAAAGCGGACTCTGATACTGGAAAAACTGACATGTCCTGTATTTAAATGGAGCAAAGGTTCAAAGTTTGAATCATTACATGAATCCTGGATACTCACAGATCCTGCCGAGTTTGGAGCTGCAGAGTCAGCAAAGGGCTGGGATGGAGACAGACCTGTCCTGGGAAGCTCTGCTCCACTGGAGTTCAGAGCTTTCTTTGCCCTAGGACACATCCAAGGACCACATGAACTAGTTCTGTAGTAATTAATAGTTACTTAAGTAATATTTCCTAGTATTTCTTAATGAATATAAAATAATTTTTTTCAGGGTCCTTTAAAATTGCTGTTTAACTGTGGACTTTCAGGTCAGCAGACACTAATGGGATAGTCTCTTCTTGCACATCACAGATGAAATAGAAACAGGTCTCCCTAAGCAATGTGTTTATGCTAAACAGAGAGAATGAGGCAACCGTTTTCATTTTGTATGACTGCCTAAATTCAAATTACAAATTTAGAAGGTCATCAGACTCCCCACACCTCTTTTTTTTTAAAGATCTATAATTTATTATTATCTGCTGTTTATAAGACTGGAAGAGGGCTGTTATATGAGGATGTTGGGCTCTATGTACACCTAAGAAAACAATGTTGTACTCTCAAATGTTTCCAGAAATCTGAGACAGGGACTGGGAGCAAATAAACATTTTTCCCAGTGCCTTTGGATAGAAAATACGATATCCGCAGCTAATTGATTAAATTATTATTACCTAAAGACTGTTCCTGCATTCATGTATAAACAACTTGTTCTCGTAATGTTTATTTCAGTGTTGAAATGATGGTCTTTCTCCATGAAAAAGAATAATGCAAAGAGACTAGATGATCTTGAAGGTCCCTTCCAACCTGGACGATTCTATGATTCTGTGATTCTATATTCATTACTAAACTAGCAGAAGCCATGGGGGTGGGGGGCCAGGGGTATGGGGGAACACAAAACAACAAAAAAATGTTGTGCTTGAAATACCCTTTTAAACCATTTCTATCTTCTGTAGTTTTCGGGTTTAATATTTTTTCTGTATCTGTGCCTATAAAAGGGGGAAAAGTGCTTAGTCCAGTAAAAATATATAAATTCTGATTGAATTAAATTGAATGGAACTGAAGCTTTAAATATCAAAGACAAGGGGAGCATGAACAGTCAAGATTTGCTGTCCTATCAGCTCAGGAAGACTGTCTCTTAACTAATCATGACGAAGGTTTTCGAGCCTACGGTGTAGAAAACAGATCCTGTTTCCTACTGCAGTCTTATTTCTATTTACTAATTAAGCACCTCTTCTCTCCTGCTGGCTTAGTGTATCTATCTAATTATGTCATGGCTTTTCCAATCAGCGCCCCTTCATCCTTCTCGTATTGTACTTTTTTTTTTTTTTTTTAATAAGTCACAGGTTTTCTTGATGGGAATTCGTTATCGTGCAATGGCGCAGAGTTATGACAGAAGCCATCCCCTTCATTTCCTCCCCTGTTCCTTCAGTGCTATACATTCTACCTGTCTTGGCATTTCTGCTATGCTTAGAGTTTCTTTATGATTTATGCAGATGTATAACTTGGAGGCTGCTAGGAGATTTGCACCAGACAAAGTCCTTTGTTCATCTCGCTCAGGATACTGAGGGATGATAGAGCTCCATCGAGCTTTTGTGTAATGTAGGACAGTGACCTAGTTTCAGTACCTTTCAATATCTCATTCTGGCTCGGTTTTCTTCTGCCTCTTTTGCTCTAGCAAGTCTTAGACAGCCAAGCTTACAGAGAATTTCATCAAGGATTAGTCTGATTTCCTGACTGACTTTGTGGTACAAATTGCTTCAACTGCATTTCATTCTTAACAAATGTTCCCAGGGACATTGTCCAAGTAAATCTCAGGACTTTTCAGTTATGTGATAACAATTACTATTTAGGTTGCTGCTATCTGCTGCTAAAACTGTTACTGCACAAGATTTTTCCAAAGCAGCTTTTGGTGCCCAGCACCAGCTTTTGGTGCCCAGCTTCACATCCCTTGAAGTGCCCTCATTTTTAGAAGCTAAATGCACGGTTCTTTTTTGCCAAGCATGTCTTTTTCAAAATTCCCTTCTCTGGCCAATCCAAATGACTAGCTACTAAATTTTCTTATTATTATTTCAAATTGTTGCATATATAAATATATATATAGCTAACACCTATTTGCATGTACCACCATAAAATTCCAGGTGAGTACTTGCGCCCATCCCAGCTATTAAAGAATAAAACATCATTGATGTTACCCCAAGCCTAATCCTGACGCTTAACAAACTCCTCTTTTACTGTGTGTGCACACCTTTTTTAAGGTTCTGATGGAAAATAAAACAAGATGAAAAAACAAAGGACTGAACCTCATTCTTTATTTAACTGAAGGTATCATCTGTCTAAACAGTTCCCTGTCACTGCTGCTGAAGCTGGAGCTGGGGCTTAAAGTATCTGGCCTGCAATCTTCTTTAATTACAGTCATATGTAGCATCTCATGCGCACTCCCTGCTTACTTCTGACACAATAAGCAAAATCTGGATTAGGAGCCAGGTTCTACGCTGATTTCAAATTTATTGGGATGAAGTTCATTTGATCCTTTAGAAGCAGGATGAGCTTAGTTCCCTTGGGAGGGAATTGCCTAGAACCAGGAGACAGAGTCAGTTTCTTTAATCTTGATGTCTGGTCAAAAGGATTTTAGGGAAGGAATGAAGGTTTTAAAAAGTTCATGAAAATCTACCAGGAAAACGTGTGTCAAATTCCTTCATAGAAAAAAGCTGTGCCATCTCCAAAGACTGAAGAGCTGAGCTTTTTGTGCCACACATAGAACATTGGTGCTGAAGGCTGTGAGGGGACATCTTGTGTTTCCCAGCTGGCAGGAGACAAAGTGACACCTCAGGAAAGCCAGCACCGGGTCCTACTTGGCCCTTTGGGTAACTCTGGGCAAAACCACTTCGTTCTAGCTCTGCTTTCACATCTGTGAAACAAGACTCTGAAGTGTATGGGGAACGCCAGTCTTACCAAGGAGCACTGTGTACATATACAGTGGGGCAGAAAGAGCCAGAGCCCACGTGTAAGAGCATATAGCAGTTATTATATGACTGGCAGTACGCTACCAACATCACAGCAGCAATTGCTGTGTCTGAGGAGAGAGATCTGCAGTTACCGCACTCCTCGAAATTAAATGCCTTGATGGCAGTGATTATAACTCTGATGCAGTCACTCAGTCCCCTGTGTATTAGACGCGTTGCACGGTACCAGCTAAGGCATTTGGATCTGCTGTCTCTGGGTTAGTTCCTCTGCCTGTCAGAACTGGCTCTGCTCTGGATGCCACAGGCTCACCAGAAATCCCCACATTTCCTATCTCAAACACTATCAGCTCTTACCCACAGCCCATCATGTAGGTTTAGCTCTTCCTCCCCACCTCCTAAGGCATTATTACACTCCTCAGTTTATTCCGATGCTTCTTGCACTGATTCTTACATCGATCTTCCAGTTAGTGCTGCCAGTCACTCAGTCCCCTGTGTATTAGACGCGTTGCACGGTACCAGCTAAGGCATTTGGATCTGCTGTCTCTGGGTTAGTTCCTCTGCCTGTCAGAACTGGCTCTGCTCTGGATGCCACAGGCTCACCAGAAATCCCCACAGTTCCTATTTCAAACACTACCAGCTCTTACCCACAGCCCATCATGTAGGGTTAGCTCTTCCTCCCCACCTCCTAAGGCATTATTACACTCCTCAGTTTATTCCGATGCTTCTTGCACTGATTCTTACATCAATCTTCCAGTTAGTGCTGCTGGTCAGCCTGAAGCTAAACTTTCAAAACGCAGAAGCTAAATTTCAAAACAAGAGGAGCAAGGGTTATAAAAGCAGAAGCATTTTTATTGAGAGAATGGAGCTCCTACAGAAGCTCCTACAGCTGAAAAATCAGCTGATTGCTCTGAAAGCAGAATCATGATTCACCGTCAGCGGGAAGGGGAGGGAGGCTCAGCTGTCACAGATTCTGTTTGGTGAGGGCTGGCTCCTGAGCAACGTGATGTACAACCCAGACTTGGAGCAAGAGTCAGTGCAGAGCTGGCCAGGGAACCGTGCTCTCCTTCCTGGTGTGCCGTCAGAGGATGTAAAGCAGTGCAAGTCTTAACAGTGAGTATAAATATTTGAGCAAGAAAGCAGGCAAGCAGTATTCTGTTTGGTGAGGGCTGGCTCCTGAGCAGCGTGATGTACAACCCAGACTCGGAGCAAGAGTCAGTGCAGGGCTGGCCAGGGAACCACGCTCTCCTTCCTGGTGTGCTGTCAGAGGATGCAAAGCAGTGCAAGTCTTACCAGTGAGTATAAATATTTGAGCAAGACAGCAGGCAGGCAAGCGGTCGGGAAGGGGAGGGAGGCTCAGCTGTCACAGATTCTGTTTGGTGAGGGCTGGCTCCTGAGCAGCGTGATGTACAACCCAGACTCGGAGCAAGAGTCAGTGCAGGGCTGGCCAGGGAACCACGCTCTCCTTCCTGGTGTGCTGTCAGAGGATGCAAAGCAGTGCAAGTCTTACCAGTGAGTATAAATATTTGAGCAAGACAGCAGGCAGGCAAGCGGTGATGTTGTCTACCTGGACTTTGGTAAGGCCTTTGACACCGTCCCCCATGGCATTCTCCTGGTGAATCATGGCATAGACAAGTGTACCCTTCACTGGATAAAAAACTGGCTGGATGGCCGTGCCCAGCAAGTTGTGAGAGAATGGTCAGGCACTGGAACAGCCTGCCCAGGGAGGTGGTGGAGTCACCATCCCTGGAGGTATTTAAGAAACGTGTAGACATGGCTCTTCAGGGCATGCTCTAGTGCCCAAGATTATTGGTTTGTGGGTGGGTGTGACGTGGTGGGGTGTTGTGTTTTTTGTTTTGTTGTGTTTGTTTTGTTGTTGTGGGTTTTTTGGTTCTTTTTTCTTGTTTTGTTGTGTTTGTTTTGTTGTTGTGGTTTTTTGGTTCTTTTTTCTTTTTTCTTTTTTTTTTGAGGTTGGACTCGATGATCTCAGAGGTCCCTTCCAGCCATGGTGATTCTATGATTCTGTGATTCTGTGACTATAGCTCCTCTGGTTACAGTGATGGTGTCAGGGGCACAGGGCAGAAGTCCACAGGAGTCCATCGGGTGCCAGGCTACATCAACTCCACCTGGTGCAGAACTGGTCTGTTTTCTAAATTTGAGTCTTTTCCTATTTTTCAAAACTAAACACCCTTTCCAGCTTGCTATGATATCATCAAGAGCAGTGTTACTCACCCTGCTTCTCGGGGAAAGGCACCTCTCTGAGCTCTGACTCACCCCGAGATGGGTTTATTCCTGGAGGAATGAGGGTGAATGTTTCACAGCACCCACTGGGTGGGCAAAGCCTTGCTGTGGCATCTCCCCAGCAGTGCGAAAACTGTGGCTACCAGCTCCTCTGCTTTCACAGTCTGAGATTTCCTGGGGGCAGCTCATGACAGGGAGGAATCAAGGTTCTTCCTGGGTGCCTTTTCTCCTCCACCTGGTAGCACCTCCCCGTCGCTGCAGGCCCAGCCAGGTAGCAGCTGCCCAGCTGCCTTTCCCCACTTTTCCCCCTCCCTCCCTCCCAACGCCAGGCTGTAGGCAACCCCTTTTTTTGTTGTGGTTCTTTTTTTTGTGGGTTGGGTTTTTTTGGTTTTTTTTCCCCTGCAAGAGGCTTAAATCTCCTTTCACCATCTTGGGAGCATAGCGTGACTGCAGCCATCGCTGGCTGGGCCTGGCTGCCACCGTTCATGATGCCCTTTTTATTACCAGATTAGAGGACATTGTCGCGATGTGTATGAGGCCTTTCAGATAAGGCGCTGTACAAGTTCCAGCAGGTTCCAAATACAACAGCGCGGCTTTCGCATCCAGCCTACAGGATCAGAGTTTATTTCCCCAATGCAGACAGCTTTGCACTGCCTTCCTGTTAATTAAAGTATTGATTACAATACCGCACTGTTTACATGCAAGATTTTGCATGGTCTTGGCCATTCACATGCAAATGAACTTGTAAGCCTTTCTGTGCCCTAAAATCTGCTGATGTCAGTCTTCCAATTCTAACTCCACGTTGTAGGACATGTGGCTTTCTATAGCTTAGCTTTGATGCCCCCAAGTCATATTATCTCAATTCGGAGGTTCATTATGATAAATCTTTCACTGGTTTTAAATCAAAAACTTTAATTGTACCGTACTTATTCAGCTTAGGTTTTGGCTCCTGAAGGCAGCAGTTTTAATTGCATCATTTGTATAGTGGCCCAATATGTTTTGGTGTGAAAAGTGCATTATCACGTTTAATTTTGCATTATTTTTCCCATATGTTTTAGTTACACTAAAACTTCAGATGGGAAGTGAGGAGGCTTTCCCACTGTTCACTCATTCTCTCTTCAGTGTTTTTTAATGAGCGAAGACCACACTATTTTCTTTTGTTCTCATCAGTTGAGGTTTCAGGAAGCTGTTTATTTGTAGGGTAATTCTTGTATTTATGTAGAGCAAGGCATTAGACATTTTTATCCTCTACTTATTAACAAGCCAGATGGTACCGGCTGCTACCCACACAATTCCAATTATCAGATGGCAAACTGAAATATACGTGGGGCAAATGAGAAGATGTATATTAAAGAAGCATCACGGAGAATTGGCTTCTCCAATGTTGATTCACAAAGGGGTACTAGCAATTAGGGTGTGACAGCCTGCTGCTGAACGTACAGCATTGGCCTGGGGGCACAAGCACCCAGCCTCCAAAATTTTAATACTATCTCTCTCTTTCCCCTATGGAATGAATACTTATCTTTGAAATTTGATTCAGGTCTTTCTTTAGATTTCTTGTCTGCTTCAGAGTGAGATATAATATCAAAGCCAGTCAGTAAGTTAAGGCATCCTAGAAAGACACAGAAGAGCTGAAGATCAGCATGAAGTTTGTGCATCACCTCTCCTAATACACTCTCATGTGCTTCTGTGCATGCACCCCAGTAATACAGATATAGCTCTAACACTGGAATGTAGGAACCAGCAAATTATTGCTATTCCAGGTCTCAAACTGACCTAGAAATTACAATTTACACATGGATTTTTGCTTAAGGGCAAATTTCAACTTCAGGTTTAAATATGACGAGGTCTGGTCATGCTTATTATAGTTGGCTTCATGGTCTTTTAAAAACAGCTTTTGTAAATTCAGAACCTAGACCCAGTCCTTACTTAAGGTGAATCCCTACATCAATGACACATGTTAATAATAAAGAATGAGTGTTTTAATAGAAACTTTCATAATGCTTTTATCTTTTTCTGCCCAGAAGACACAACCTCTATAGGAAATGTTTTTGGGTGAAAATTGTGCTCTCATGCTTTCTACTTTCTGACATAGAAAGTATATACACGAGTTGGCTAGGAGGAAGGTGAATTATGAGAGGCAGTTTTTGAGTGACATTTATATTCCTTTTCCCTTCTGGTTCAAGCTGAAAGCACTAACCCATATCAAACTGTGGAGAAATTCATGTCCTCTGGTCAGATCAGCTAAAGTAAAAAGTTATTTAAGCTAAAGTAATAGCTTTCTAAAGTCCTTCAGCTGTTCATATAGGCTACTACAAAGTCAATCATCTATGTCAGTGGATTTTGCAAAAGTTGGAATGTGAAGCATTTCAGATTGTCTCTAGTTTCTGTTTATAGTATCCAATCAAGACAACACCTTCTCTTAGAACAGCTGCTCTTACGATGCCAGGGAAAAGGTACTCTCCTTGCAGCTGTTCCTGGCTCTAACACTTATAACCTACAGATCTTGGGGAAATGTCTTAATGGGATGAGTCTGAAAAACAAATCTGCGTGGTTTAAACACCATTTACACTTCAAACAGTTTACTATGTGCAAATGGGGCATGTGAAAATTCTCACATCTATCTATAGAGAAGTGAAAGATTTGTGTGGGCATTTGTCTGCCATTTGTTTACACAAGTGCATGAATCTGCAGCTGTGAAGAAGTTAGTGCTGCTTGTCTCACCTTCCATCTGTGGAATTGGGGGATTAATAAAGTTCCCTAAGTGTAAATCAGTGATACAGCCATTCACAAAGTCTTGTACAGGTCAGACACAGCTTTTGTACCTGATTTACCAGTCACCAAAAAAACCCAACCCAACATTGTCCAATGCTTGTTCAGTAAGTGTTCATTCCAGTGAAAGAGGCCCATTATCTACTTTGTATTACTGAAGTTCCTCAAAAAGGTTAGGCAAAGTAGAGAGATTCAAAATAAGCATCTCCTTGAAGCTCCAAGGTGCAACTGCCAGCCTCTCCCAGCCTACACAATTTTCATGGAGGTTCACTGTTTTGCTTCAGTTCTTTACAATTCGCGAGGCCAAAGTTTGATTTGATTTCTCAAAGTAAGAAAGCCAACACTAGATCAGATGCTTGAAGATCATCACTGACATTCAAATTATCATCAGGCCTGGATTGCAAAAAAGTGATTCAATAGCTGAACATCTGTGTACTCGCTCACGTAGAGTTGCTGTTTCACCCACAAGCAGCTGTGAAGTAGACAGGCAAAATTCTCTACATGGTGATAATTACTGTGTGCATTACAAAGGAGGCATAGTCATAAGAGCAGGCAATCAGTTTGGGTTTTTTTAACTTTGGAACAGAGCAACCATTAGATCCAAGGCTAATATACATAAAATAGGTTTCTCAGCCAAAATGGAGGAATATTATTCAGATCTGCATGAGGCTTCTGAGCAGGAAACTTTTTCTAAGGTCAATTTTCCCCATCTTAGTTTTGCTTCTATAGAAGCAATGGCTAAGAACTACTCCAGGCACTCAAACTCTTCAAGAGACTGAAATATGATTGATTCTATATGGATTTGCAATTGGCTTTAATATGCTTTTATTGTCTCACTACACGTGCCTGCCTGCTCTATCTTAGGCAATGGCACTAGCCATTGTATTATCATCGCTCACCACCAGGTCAGTGGTGACAGCTGAACATCCTTATCATGGCCTTTTTATCTATCTTGTGCACTTTCAGACTCTTGGTCACATCTTTTCATGAACACTTTCAGACTCTTGGTCACATCTTTTCATGAACGCTATTGCAGCCAGGAAAAAAACAACAAAAAAAAAGGAAAAAATAACAAACCACAAAATGCTGACAGTGAAATCGTTCTCTCATAAAAAACAAAAAAAAAAAGGAAAAAAAAAAACCCACAAAACGCTGACAGTGAAATCGTTCTCCCACCCAAGACAAGCAGTTATGCTCTGCAGAAAGCCTATGAAGTAGGGCTTAAATGGGATAAAACGGGATTTAATTAATGCATAAGCCTTGTATGCTTGTAGAGGACTGCCTTTTCCCTACGTTCTGGATCTATGAACTCAACTTTTTTCATTGCTAGGAGTTGACAGGCATTGAAGTATGAAACAGTACCTTCCTTGGGTTAATTCTGACACTTTGTATTTGCTCTTTCAAGGTTAACATGTGAGCATGCATGTGCCAACATGACATTTTGGGGATCACTGTCCACGCAGCCAGAGACCATAGTCTCACCCCAGGTAAATAGAGCAGCCTGGACTATGGCAGGAGTTAATATGTCATAAAAAACAAGAATTATGCCAAAGTACAAGAAGATTAAACTATGGCAGGAATCCAAATCCTGCATCTTTTTGTAAAATGGCTGTATTTTATTTATCACAGGAGTTTCTGGTACAGTAATGACTACACAGCAAATTCCTTTTATAAGCAGTAGTTTGGTTCATGTGTTTACATGATATTTGTGGTAAAGAGAATAGAAATCAAGTTACTAGTGGTTTTTTGACCAACAGCAAGTATCATTTTTTCACCTGTAATATTTGGTAACTGTATTTTATTCATTATCTAAAAGGGTTCCAAAATTTCACGAATTTTTCTCTGAGGGAAGATGCTAGGCACAGCAAGATTTGTGAGGAAAAAAGCTGATAGGTCACTCTATAAAAGCAAACCAGCTGTCAAGGTTTAGCTTGTTCCCTTAATAGGTAGCTGTGGAAAAGCATTGTTTGGATAGAATGATTGCAAATCTGGGATTGTGGCATTACGCGATGTGCACAGGAGGAAAATAAGGAAATGGAAGTTTTAATTTAAAGGAAAAAATTTAATTTAAAGGGAAACCCATTGGAGAGGGAGAGGGAGTGAGTTTAAGAGTTGTAATGGGAGCCCCGCTCCTGCCTGCAGTGGAGGCCAGGTGGAAGATGCAGTCTGGGCATGAACTGAGGAGAACTGGTCCTTGCTGAGCCTAAATATAATTTTCTGTTGTGCCTGGCACAAAGGTGTGTAGGCAGCAGGCACCTATGGGTGCTGCTGGGCGCTTAAAGCAGAGGATATCCAGCATCCACAGCGTTGCAGGGTTCCCACAGAGAAAACCCTGTGGGGTGGGTACTGTCAGCCTTTGGCTCCTGGGAGAGGGAGGATGGGTTTTCTGGCACAGGGACAGATCTGCAGTGCTCAGGTTGCTCCTGCATGGCAACCCCTTTGCTTTATAGCACACAAAGAAGCTTTGGTCCACCATCACCCATGCACACGGACGTGTCCCTGAGCGGCACTCGAGACTCTTACCCCAGGGCTCCAGGGGGCTTGTAACAATTTACACTCATTGGGATTCAGCCCTGTGTGTTTTAAATCCTACACCAGAGAACAAAAAAAAAAAAAAAAAAAAAAACTATAAAAAAAAAAATATTTTTTTTTTTTTTTTTTTTTTTATATTTTTTTTTTTTTTTTTTTTTTTTTTTAGGTATAGAAAAAAAAAAAAAAAATGGCTAATGTTTATTCCAAGACCATGGCTCCTTTATAACACTCTTCAGGAAAGATTACCAAGGCTACAAATACCTCTGTAAGCTTCTGCTCTGTGATTATCTCTATTGGAAGAACATAACTACAGAAAAATAAGAAGTAGTAGAAAGATTCTTTCATCTTCTATCTTTGTTTTTCTTAGAAATGGGCAAAGATGTGAAAATCAGAAGATTGTTAGTTGGTGGTGGATGTTTTTGGAAAAAGTGAGCAAATATGTCTTGTTTTGAGCGTTGTGTGTACTGCTGGCTAACAGGTTACCTGAACTTTCTTTGGAGGTTTCTTGTTCATACAGTAAAAATGCTGTTGGTAAAAAGATGGTGTGTGTGGATCTGAGGTGTTACGTAGAAAAAAAAAAAAAAAAAAAGCAAGATGCTTAAACGTGTTAGTGTGAGTTGAACACAGTTGTTCTGCTGACCTTAATGGCGCTATTCACACGCTTACAGCGAGGCGTGCGCTGAAGTACGGTGCTGAATCAGCTCTTATGCCCGTACTAAAATATAACAGTTGATTTCTGCAATCAAGGCCAGTGCCAAGCTCTGGTACATCCCTGCCTAGAGTCAAGATATTAGACCGTTGCTGCTGCGTGTAGTAGCTGGCATTGCAGCTCCTCTTCCCAGGCCTGCTGAAGATAAGCAGGAAGCATCCACACAAATTGGCTCATGCCGCTTCTTTAATAATTCATGTATTTTTGCTCTCTTCTATAGTTAATGAACCTCCCCCACTCTCACCCTCATTCTCTCTCCCTCTCCCATTCAGTCAGTTTGTTGTGGTTTCATGTATCTAATCCATCTGTCACTCGATTATAGCTATCGAGCACCTGTTATGGATTTCTAGAGTTTCATTCAAGCTGTTGACAAGTTATTCACAAATTGGCCCTTGTCACACTGTCATCGTGTGGAGTGCACTTTAGTGAATTCTTTTGGGTACACAAAATAATGAACAGAAGACAGCAAGGCTTGTGAATTAAGCAGTTTCATGTCCCCAATATTTAAAGAACCGCTAACAGATTGGAAGTTTCTTGTTGGTGAGATATTTTTCAAGTCCTTTTCTTAAAATATTTTGTCTTCTCCATCCAGACCCTTTCGCATGAATAATCACAACACAACTTGCTTGAGTTGTCAGGACAAGCTATGTTGACAATGACGCCTTATTTTATACAGCCTATGCTGCAGCTGTGACAAGTTGGTTGTTGCTACCTCTGCTCAATCCTCTGTGCCCAGGCTGCCTTGGTACCAGCAGGGAAAGCAGAGTGCTGGCTGGCTGGCTACCTGCCCCTCGTTAGATGCAAAACTCTTCTCCTCAGGTGGTTATTTGTTAAATTCTGCCCTGGAGGACACCAGACAGGAATCGGGTATCAGAGGCAACAGAGGTTACTGTGCAGGAGTGAAGAATCTCCTGAAGAAAGCCTTAGGAAGAGTTAAGGTTAAAACAGGGTCAGCAATGTATTGAAAAATTGTCATTTTCCTAACAACATTTCACAAATCTAAGTACCAAAAGGTCTAGAAATAAACATTTTTAACTTCTGCTTCCATACAGTTGTTGCTTACTCCTTAGGCTTTCGTCCTGTGCTGCTCATGCACCTCTCAGCTTCTGCCTGTGCTCTGCTGTCGTTTCCCAAATGCCCTTGACATTATAAACAGTTTCTGAGTCTGTAGTAAGGGCCTTGTAAGTAACATGGTGCCAGGACAACGTAAGCTAAAAGAGAATTCTAAAATATTCTTACAGCGCAGTGTGTTGGTAGTGTAGAAGAATGCATTTGCAAATAAAGGCAGAATGATTGATCTGTTTGCAGCTACGAAATGAGTTATTTATGTGCAATTTGGCTCGAAACAAGTAAATGTAGAGCGTGCATATCTGTATATTTAAATCTATTTTGCATCAATAAACATATGTACAATTTTCTAGGGAAGTCTGTGAATCCTTTAAATAAGATTCCAGGGCTTCAGTGTTTCAATCTTTGAAGAGGGTTGGAATTTGTTTTTTTTCCAAATTCAAAAGGATAGAAACGAAAGCTTAGCAATTGTCTTGTCCAGATGGGGTGCTAATACAGCACTAGAAAATTATCTGGCAATTGCAAAGGGACTAAATTACATCTGATCACTTATTAGATTTTGTACTTCTTAGGGGCTTGATGTTGCAAGATACTTTTTCCCTTTGTGGTTTCACAGGGAGAAATCCAGCCGATCTGATCATTGCTCTGAGAAACCAATAGGTGGCAGGACTTCAAAGCAAACTGTGAAATAATAAAGCCATGTTCCATTATAACGAAGCTTAAAATAGAAAGTGCAGCTGTCTCAATAGTTAATAGCTTAATAGTTAACTCAGAAGTCCTTTTTAGAGTTTTTTGAATATGTTTATAATTATTCAATGTTCAATCTGTGAACTGGAGTTCAGATACTCACAAAAACTTCCTTCCAATTAAACAAAAGTTTCAGGGGAGTTATGGGCTAAGTTTGTATGGGCATTTAGGTATTAGAGGATGCTGATAGGCACCTATGATTTTTAAAGCATATAAGGTTCAGAGTCATAGAAATACTTAGATACCTAAATATTTAGTTACTTAACGCTGGCATGATACTGATCATATTTAGGGATCCCAGCATAAATATATTATGATAATAAACCCATTCTCAAAAATTTTCTCTCTCATTTCTTTCAAACCAGATCATAAGACCAAGTTATGCACCTGAGGAAGCTTCACTGAGAGTTTTAAAACCACATCACAGCGAAGCCATCAATGCAAATCAGTAATAATACCTTCCCACCTGCTGCTATTCAGCGCATTCAAATCAGCCTAATCACACCCTCAGCATCACAGTAATGAGCTGCTCTGAGCCCTGCCTCAAATGGAGGTCCTGCAAGCCCTGACACCGGGGTTTTCGCCTGGATACCAAAAGAGTCCTTTCATTAGTGGCTTACCCACCCAGCAGTATCCTCAGCATGCCTGGGGCATGTTGTCTCCCAGGACCGCGGCAGAAAAATAGATACAGGCCACCTCTTGATGGAAGGAAAAGCCCAACTCCAGCCTACGTGACAGCTGAGGGATCATGAGAATAATAGAATAAGCTCAGCAGAGACGGCCTTCAAGACAGGCAGAGGTTTTGACAACTAGGGCACAGGCTGCTTAAGTAGTTGACTTGGCTGCGGTGCCCGCGTCCGGCGGTGAGCTCGCAGCCAAGGATCCTGAGCGAGGGGAGCCACCTCTAAACTGGCATCACATCAGTTGCTTAGACACATAAGCCCCATTCTTCAGCCTTGCACTATTGGCTAATTTAGGCAGCTCCCTGCTCAGCTGTTTGCCTTAAAAAGCTGAAAATCCCTTTCTTACAAGCTTAACAATTCCCGTACAGGGATCCCAAGCTGCGAACAGGCACTCAAGTTGGTGCTGAAATTCCAAGCTGCGAGCGGCCGAGGAGTTGTGTTGTGCTCCTCTGCCAAACAACGCTGAAAACCATCAAAATAAATCCCTTCAAATCCTAAATCTTGCTGGCTGTGAGGAAACTAGGCTTGGGGGGCTTAAATCACTTCTGAAAATTATGTAGGATCCTCAGTCACTTATGTGCCTTTGAAAAATTTACCCTTAAAAGGAGGATGCTGGAAAGTAGTCTCCTTCACAAGTACCATTGTTAACTTTGTGAAATTATTCCTGAAGTGTGCATGAACGAAAATTGTTCATAGAGATAAGGGTATCACCATCTGCCTAAATAAAAAGGAAGCATAAAACTGGCCCAAAACCATATTGGTGTTTGTGTTTTTCCAATGAATTGCATTTAAATGAATAGGTTTTCATTGGCTTTATAAAAAAATAATGTGTTCTTTCTAAATTTGTTTTTAATATATAAAGCCATCATATTTTCTAAGTATCTCTAATCGGTGGGCTGGGCACTTAATTAAAGGATCCTTGTAACAAGGATATCTTGGCTCTTTGAATTGTTTTCTTGGGTGATGCCAAAAAGAAGTCTCAGGTGTTTTATAACTGCTGTACTTTACTGTAAGAACACTCCCAACACCATAAGTCTTACTTCTGTATGAAAAAATGATAAAGATTTATAAATTTGATATATTTTACCTCCATTTTGAGTCATGCTAGTCTTTTGTCTTCAATGATGTGATTTGGGGGTGCTCCTTCCTACTCTGAGATGGAACAGTTTTGAGGAAAAAGAAGTGAGTATCATTCGTAGAAGTAGCTGTTGAAGATCATTGACAGAACTGGACAAAAAAAATCAGCACAATCCTCACTTTTTTGGATGCTTCTGATGTTGCTATATTTCCATAAGATGCACTTATGGTGGGATATGAGACTGAGCCGAACACCTTGTCTTAGTATTGCTTAGTTGCCTACTCCCTTGAGCAAAAACATCCTTTGCATATCTACTCATTTCCTTCAATGCTTTTCTTCTCAGCAGCTCTCAAACATTTTAAAACTGGGCTTTTTTCTTTAATAATTTGGACCCTCCTTATGGTCGTGTGAATATCCTACATATATTGTCATCTCTAGCATGCCCCAAACTCTACGTCCCAACCTCCACCTCACTTTCATGGTGTCTATTCCCCTTAAAAAGAAGATTTTTGAGTCTTTAGGAAAGTCATCACTGCCAAAGCAACGTGCTCTGTTCTCTCTTGCAGACCATGTGGCTCTCAGCAACCCAACCCGGAGCTGCTCTGAGAAGCAGAATCTTTGAGAAGGTTGGTAGTAAAGAGCAGGGGGGCAGAGTGAGCAAAGACAAAAAAAAAAAAAACGAAGAAAATTTTTCTTAGATCTTCTCCTGCTCAGATTTATTGAGTCTTTCCTGTACATCACCACCCTAAGAACTATTGGTCTAAGCTGTTGACTCTTCCACCCATACAGGCAGTCGTGGGGCTGAGGTGGCTTTGTGGCAGGCACTTGAACTTTTTCCTCCACTTGACAAGTACAAAATCCTGCCATGTCTTGTTCCATTTGCTTCTATTGTTACTGAAGAGATGCTCTGTCTCATAAAAGCTGATGTGCCTTGAGAAATTCTGTGTACTCTTTCTTTTACAGAGCCTGTGAATATAGATCTCTGAAGGCATACAGTAGATATTTGACTTTGCATAGAACAAAGGCTCCCAAATTCATTGTCAGGTAATACCTGAGGAGGGGGAAAAAACACAACAAAACCCATCCTACTTGCCTTTGGATATATACTATAAAAAGACTGAGTTAGTGAGAAATAACTTATGCACACAAAATAAAAATGTGCCGAATCAGCTTTTATCTTTGGGGACTAGCAAAGAGAAAATTGATTTCTTTTTGGTGGCATTTCCTCCCCTGAGCCCAGAGAAAACCCAAACTCCAGATTATGCCCAGGTAAGTGTTTTAAAAATTCTGTAAATATTTTTTTTTTCTAGTTAATACTGCCGAATTTAAACCTTGCATTAACTAATTGCTAAGTCTTACATGTGGACTACTTGCTCATAAATGTCTACAAAAATATTAAAAATACTAATAGCATTTAAATATACATCTAAATAAATTTTTGCTATGGTGTTTATTTTACCCTCTTTCATTCAGCTATCAACCACAACCTTAGAGGGAGAGATTCATAGTAATGCAAAAATGTAGCAGCTGAGGACTAGAATTATTTCTATGCAGGTGACAAGGTGGACTCCTGCTTACAAATAGATGTATAGATGTATAGATGTATATATGCATATATTAGTTGAACAACTATCATACATATATATTAGTTATGGTAGTTCCATAGCTTTAAATATAAATATAAATAAATTAATAGATTTTTTGTTTGATGAAAACGATTCTCAATACCGCTGTACCTTAGACAGTTGTCACCAGTTGCAAAATCACACCAGATCAGAATGGTAAATTCATGCCCATTCAATACAAGGCCGTATAAACAATATCAAAACCCACACAAGAATGATGAATCAGGCTTGTCAGAGGAATTTTGACTCATTAGTGGGCCAAGTATACAGCAGGAGGTGCATTTTTCTAATAAAAAATGGGTGTCATTTAAAGCCACTGTATAATGTATTTATTCTAATGCAGTTGCATAATAGCAGAACATTCAAATCAGTCAGGTAACGGTAAGTTTCTCTTTCAATGACTTTTCATATCAAAAAGCTACATTTCTGAATAAATCCCCTTGCAAAAGGCTTTCAGTCTATCTACTCATTGACCTTTTAGCAAACATAGGGTGAGTTGCTATTAAAGGTTTTTTAGGACATTATTGGTGAGTGCAATTTTTTTAACTTCAATTTTCATGCTACTTTGCTTTTGACTATGCACCAGGGATATTTTTAGATTATTGATGACTGCACCATCTGGCTGTATTCTATTAATACCAATATAACTGAGTTTTGCAAACTCTTTCTCCTTCAGTTCAAACCCTTAGGCAACATATCCTTCCACAGCTACAGCAGGTACTCTGGAGTGAACGACCTTGGTTGCATGAAGCACTAAATGTATTTGCCCATGTTTTCAGCAGTACTTCTACCTGTACTTTCTGACAGTTGGGAATATGGGACTTCAAAGCAAAAGGGTGGAAACGGATTTCAAGGTTAATTATTTCATATCCGCTACTCATTAATCCATCTGGATTTTGCTGAATGCAGAAACTTGATGACTGGGAGTTTAGTGGTGGTGTCATGGTCCAAAGACACGTTGAAGGACCTTGTCCAGTGTGAGAAGCTGCAACAGGGCCCTCACCAAGGGAGTGGAAGTTCAGTGTCAGGTTTCTCAGTCCAGTGGTGGAGCTGGACATGGAGAAATTCACAGTATTTCTGAATGCGGAAGAATTTCTGCTTGGCCTTTAATAGGTTGATCAGAAAGGAGTGCAGAGAGTCTGGTTTGGGGTTTTTTTAAACTCTTTTCCTCATGGCTTCCAACCACCACCTTAAGAGAAGCGTTCAAACATTTCTGTGCTCACTGCTTTTCTTTTATCACCAGCTTTGACTGATCCACGTATTTAATTTTTAAGCTGTGGCTATGTTACGTGCTCTTTCCAATGCTACCATTGATTGCTTTTTAAAAAAGCCATAGTAATTCACAGAATTCATAAGAAATATGGATGAAACACTTGACAACCTAGTTACACTGAATGCCATATTTTTTTCACTGTTAATGATGTAAATGTCTAATCATAATTTTATAATCCTTAGAACGTGATGTTTTCCTAACTTTTTTTCTGAGAATTAATCCTTGAAAGCAAAAATTCATTGACACAAGGTGTTTTGATACTACAGTGCTGAGTATCCATGAACCTAAACCCATAAACTACTTACAGAGGTAGAGAAAAATAAACTGCTAGTAGTGAATGTCCTGCTTCTGCTGCAACCCCTATGCTAAGGTCTGCTGGTTTTGGCTGGGGCAGAGTTAATTTACTTCATAGTAGCGAGTATGGGGCTATGTTTTGGATTTGTGACAAAAAAGTGTTGATAATGCAGAGAAGTTTTTGTTATTGCTGAGCAGCACTTAGACAAAGTTAAGGCCTTTTCTTCTCCTCACACCGCCCCACCAGTGAGTAGGCTGGGGGTGCACAAGAAGTTGGGAGTAGACACAGCCTGACCCCAACTGACCAAAGGGATATTCAATGCCAAATGACATCATGCTTAGCATATAAAGCTGGGGGAAGGAGAAGGAAGAGGGGGGACGTTTGGAGTTATGGCATTTGTCTTCCCAAGTAACCATTACGCGTGATGGAGCCCTCCTTCCCTGGGGATGGCTGAACACCTGCCTGCCCATGGGAAGCAGTGAATAAATTCCTTGCTTTGCTTTGCTTGCCTGTGTGGCTTCTGCTTTACCTACTGAGCTGTCTTTATCTCAAATCACAAGCTTTTCTCGCTCATCCAACTTTTTTCTCACTCTTCTGATTCTCTCCCCCATCCCACCTGGGGGGAGTGAGCAAGAAGTTGTGTGGTGCTTAGTTGCTGGCTGGGGTTAAACCACGATGTAAGGAATATTTTTTGAAGCAATTAATATACAAAAAAAACCAAAATTGCTTGTGGGAAATTTATTAAGAGAGAAAAGGATGAATTAAAGCTTTTTAAAAGTGCTATGAAATTTGTGAAGCTCAACTCAGAACAAAACCCAAACTTGTAGTGGTATTATTGTGACAGATGGAGTGACGCACTCCACGCATAAGAGAGAAGCAACAATATACTTTATTGATACAAAGCAGCGAGTTAACAAAGGTCAATGGTATCTGCGGCAGTGGTTTAACAAGATTCAATGGCAAGATACACTTGGTTATTTATTGCATAGAGGACAGGGTCAGACAAAACCGTCAGGGAGATCCTCCCGTTGAGTCATGAAGTTCAGAGAGAATACTCTTGCTTTATAAACTTCTCAGAGAGGAGTCTAGGGGTGGCTGGTTCTAGTTCTACTGCCAGACTTGGTCAACAGTTTATGTCTAAAGGTTTATAGGTGCACAAACAATTCTAAGATCCAATCTTAGTGAAGCTTCGAAGTTTAGCATGCTATATCCTTACCAAGGATCTTTTGCAGCCACAAATCTCTCAACATTGAGGAGTAAATTTGAGAGATGTCCCTGCCCAAGGGGAGATCCTGGCGTGCAGCCCACTGTCATGCAAGACAGTTCAAAGGGCTCTTGAGCTGTTCACTGTTTATAGGGGGTAAGAAGATTGACTTACAGTCATATTTGCATACCAACCACAGAGGTTTGTTTCTTCCAAATTTGGCTCAAGTACCAGTACCGTGGTTAGGTGGGCACATTGATCAACTTAGCCCTGGGCTATTGTGTTGTTATCTGTCTCCCATGAATCCACTTTAAACCAGATGTGGCCATCATGACCAGACACATCCATTATGACCATCACAAGTGGTTATCATTTGGGCAAGGTTACAGGAGATAAAGGTCAGGTTGTGGGGTGGGGGGGAGGACAGTGTCACAATAATATCACCTGGATGTGTGTCAAGATGTCTAGATAGAAAAATAGCAACCCTATTCAGGGAGATGACAATAGGACTTTGAAACAAAGATATTTCCACTGTGTGAGCTGCAGAACAAAGTCCATTATCTGAGAGAGCAGGGCTTTACCAACTTTTACTCAGAGCCACTGTGGAGAAACAGTTGGCTAAAAACATAGTATACTATCTTTGTGTTGGTTATAAGCCCCTGACTATAATTCTTATGGAAATTATTTTTATCTTCTCCAAAGGGAAAATGTTTTGGAAACTCCCTGTGGGTTTCTCAGACTGCTGGTTCATTACATGGATTACTCCTGCAGTGTTTTGGGCTCCCACACTCTGGGCTGAGTTGTGATTCTATATCTATCTGCATTTCTTTCTTTCACTGCCTTTTTTTTTCTCCAACCCATTTTTCCCCACTGGGAAGTAAACTGTTTCATATTTTTCATTTGAAGCTAAGGCTCCTTAAATGACTTCCATTGAGTTTTTCCAGATCAGGTTCCATTAGCAGAACAAAAATGAAAACAATTCCTGCTGTGGTGAGCCTTAAGAAATGGGTTGTGTAATGAACCAAGATAATGGGTGATTGACAGCCAACAATTTAGTTGGCTTTAGCCCATTTAACGAAGCCAGGATACATATGAAAAAAACTCAGTAACAAATAGACTCCCATGCCTTTCCCAATGTCAGCAAACAGTCAACATTTGTTTACACCAAGGTAAACAAATAGTCAGGTTTAAGGACTTTGACAGTACAAGTACCTGACAATGAAAAAGCATGGTGAATGTTGTTTCTTGGGGTTAAAGACACAAAAATTAACTTCAGAGCTACTACTGCCAGCACTGTGATTTTGGACTAGGGCACAAGCAGTAATGGGATGGGGGAAGAGTTAATATGGATATTACAAAAAGCCCAAGGTATCACAGACTACTGGAGTAAAATTATAATAGCAGAACAGCAGAATACCAGGAAGAATAGAGATGGCCAAGAATTTCTGGGGAAAAAAGGTGGCGTGGTGCCAAGTGGGCTCTCAAGTGCTGGCTCACTGCTAGTGCTTTGGGAAGCACAGCACCTGCACACGGAGAAAATTCAAATCACACACTGCCCTAAAGAGAATAATCCTCCCAGAACATGGATCATGAAAGACTGTAGTGCTAAGGCAAACCCAAGGCTCTCCAGGAACTGGGCTAGATCCAGAGGGGACTAGGTAGTTTGATGCACCTCCTCCTACTAGCCCTAGAACATGACCAGTGATGGCAGACAGAGGCCAGCTCTAGAGAGCTGCTCTGACGTGTCTGCACAGGGCTCCCCATGACCCAAGGAACCCACCTTGTTCTGCGTGTCTTCCTTGGATATTCAAGCTCCCAGATGCTGTAAAGCTCCCAGATGCTGTAAAGCACAAGAAGAAACAATAATTGTGTGTTACTGGCACGGGTCTACTGCAGCTACTGAGTAAACCTTGCTGAACCACGTGCCTAAATGATGCCACATGAAATGGGGAGTACACCTTGTCACTGTGCTGCTTCTTGTAGGAATGTTTCAGAAACCTCACTTCAAATGTTCTGGAGTAACTACAGTAGTTCATTGTAAACAGATCTGACTTCTTAGATAAAAGGTTGCTATTTTCTGAAAGTCTGTCTCTGACATGCTTCAAATAGTCACTCAGAACCTGGCATGGCAATGACTCCTAGGTGACTCTGCAAAGTGTGGTGTGGCTGTTATGAAATGCTACAGCCCTTTTAACTAACAAATAATATATTAAAATGACGATCATCCAGAATATGGTGTATGGGATTTTTCAAAGCCATTTTAAAATATTTGATTTTATATTTTTTTTTAATCAAATGAAAATAACCATCTTACAAGCGAAGATTCACGCTTGTATAGGAAAGGAATGATACTTGGAAGAGGCATGTAGACTCAGTACCAAATCAATTATCCTATATGTTCCCATGGGATCTCAGAGTATGATATCATATGTCCACTTAGCTTTTCTAGGCAGTGAATACTTGAAACTGCCATAGATTTAGGAGGAGCAGAAAGCCTGCAGCATTTCATGTAATAGGCCCTCCCCTTTGCATTTTTTCCACTCAAAAGTGTAAGCCATTATCTGCTGTGTTTTGGGTGCTGGCTAGTGGATTCCTCAAGGTTCCACCTCAAGCTCTGGAGAGACTCTGCTCTTAGCATTCAATGTCAGCCCTTAATTACCTTACAGGTGAGGAGAAGAAGTCTGATCTCCACTGAAAATTACCTGTTTTCTGCTTTTCAATCACTCTGCTTTTTATTTTAGAGTAAGAAGTGACATTTCCAAGCCTCATCCTGCATGTTTTTTGACAAAGGCAAGATGAAAACGTTCTGACTTGGGGAAAGACCAATGAAGCTGCTATGCTGTGAACTGGTGTGGAGGGAAATTGTGCTTTCTCATTAATTCTGCAACAAGTTTTGTGTTGATAGCACTTTGGAAAGCTCTAGTCTGGACAGTTAGCCCACAACATCTCTATCTTGAAAAAAAAATAATGATCTCCTCCCTCTCCATTCTCCTGCAAAATACCGCTAGGATGGGCTGATGAAAAATTAGATAATCTTTAATAAAATGGAAGTATTGCCACAGAAGCTTGTGCTATAGATAGCATCATGTGTTCTACTCAATCTTAAAGAAAGGCTGCAGCACCTACTTCTCAGACACCTGTGCTAGTTTGATAGAAACCAGAACCAGCAACCAAAAGTAGGATTGCAAAAGGAACACATTTGGGGACCGTGAACCTGGGTTATTGAAGCATTTCTTTTTTCCCTAATAATTTTTTTTAACATAAATTTTATCTAATCATAAAATCATCCTCTGATTTGGTAGCTGCCTACTCTGAGAGAGAAGATTAATGAGTAGGTCATATTTATAAAGATTTTGGATTAATGCTTTGTGGGCAGCCATAAACCAAGCATGTTTCCAATTCCCACTTGTGGTGTGTCTTGGGGCATTAGTTTTTTTCAAGTCCTAAAAACTCACACCCATCTCATTGCCATGGTTAACTAATGCTGGAAGGTGTGCTCATGCAGCCCTTGTCCACCACAACCGTATTTTATACAGATTACTGGACCACTACAGCTTTTTGCAGGGAGCTACTTCACAAACCAGTAGCACCATTGGAAAAGGTTTGATAGACAGCCCTTCTCTTCCCTTGCTCCATTTCATTTCACCAGGCGTTATATGTAATTCTTTTTTCTCTAATTACCCTTTAAAAGTTTACAACCGTATTGATTTTGGAAGAAGTCAGGCAACTGTAACAGGTAGAGGGACTCCAGCATAAATTATGGAACAACTAGGCTGTAGTTGAAATGGAAGACTAACCAACAGGGAGGAAATTCTTGTTCTTATTAGCCCAATATATCTTAGCCATCTGAATGACTTTGATCTCCATCTGTCACCTGTAGCAGGAGCAGAGAAAAAAGCATTATCCTTGTAACACCAGGGGAGGGGATGGTTCCCTGTAAAGCACATGTGTGGCTGTAAACTACAAAAATGCTCTGACCTCAAAGTTTTGGCAGGGTTTCTACCCCTTCCTCCCTTTCACCACAGCTGGTTTTGTGGGGACATCCTACATGCAAGTCTTTCTGAAAAACCCAATCAGGTGGGCAGAATCAGGGTGGAGTAAAACTTAATTTTTGGATCCTAATAACAGCCTGTGGAGAAGACACGGTGCATTGCACAATTACAAGCATTTCTGGAGACTAGAAGTAGAGCTCTAGTTGCCTTGAAAACTTCCAAGTCAAACAAGGTTGCAGCTATCAAACATAGATATCTCCAGGATCAAGAAGAACTATTTTAGGTCTCAATTTGGGATTTGGGAATCCTTCGTTCTAGCCAGGTCTTTCTGGAGGATTTCCTAAACTCCATATCAGGTATTTATTTCAACTAATTACAGGCAATATGTTCTGGAGAAAATGAGTATTAGTACAGGACTGAAATGTAACAGAAGATACACCTGAGGGTCTGTCAAACATCCCCACTTCCAAAAAACATCAGATTTTTTTTCTCATTATTTTAAAAAGAACCCAAAGTCATCAGATGATTTAAGTAGCCCTTCCTCAAACCTTCAAAAGCCACAAACAGCTCGTTTCTGGTGCTCAGCATCTTCTCCTTTTTGGGAATTTTATGCAATTCTTTTTCTACTGATAAATACCAGCTCACCAAATGAAAACAAGGCAACCACGAGAGCACCCCTGTTTCAAGTGGGTAGAGCAATCATCTGCATCCTGCAAATTTCAGGTTGCAGTGTAGGATCTATAAAAAACCCATCCAACGGATATGAAGGAGTTGGCCTAATCTGGGATTATTACCCACATCATGACTGGTGCTTCTGTGCAGGTGTGCCTGGATCCAAATTGCTAACATCTTTAAAGTCTCCACTCTATGAAGTTAGAACAAATGGTTGTGATAAAAATAGAAAGCCTAAAATACCACTTGTTCTTGAGAAAAAATATATTGGAAATTAATTTTATATCACTAAAACAATTTATGTTAAGGTAAACACAAACTAAGGAAAAATATCTAAAACCACATTACAGACTAATGTTTTATTAGTCTTGTACTGTGGATTTTACATTAAATGCCAAAAAAAAATTATTAAAAACAACAGTTGACTACAGAACTTCAGGAATTTTAAGGTATCTTTACAAATCTCATTAGATTGCATATTGCAATACATTATAAAAAATCCTGTTCATCTTAGATAATTTACAAGCACAAATAACTACTTTGAAGGAAGTGAAACAATGAAGTTTAAAGCACCAGATCTAGCAACGCTATTAATTGTTTCCTCAGGCAGACTGGTACTAAAGGCTTCTAGTCATCCTTAGGACAACAGTGTACCATAGACTGCAAGAGGTAATGATAAAATATGCAATCTTGGGAAAAGAAATTAATACACCAATGTGGCATGAGAAATATGATAGACATTGATTTATTACTCACAAACATAAATTAATAAAATTAAATCTATAAATAGTGCCCATTAGTTGCCTTCTGGGTTCTTTGTAATGATTTCCACAGCTAGAATGAACTTTTTAAGTGCCATACAAGGATGACCAATCTGACCTAAAATGTAAAGAACAATCTTCATTTTGCTGTCCAACTTTCATCCTGAATTTCCTCTCTTTAGTAAATTAAATAGACACAGAGTTATTCCCCTGTAAGGGGATTAAAAAATTTGTTTATAAAAAGAAATTGTGGAACACCTATACGCTGTGATGCAAAGCTATGGTGTATTTAGTTTACTCTTTTCAATGAAAGGTGTATCCATGTCAGAAGTACGATGACAAAAGCAAAGAACATTCATATTAGACCAGCCAAGGATGGATAAAAACACATTTTACACCAGACAGGACAATTTCCTCCATTGTCCTTGACTGATCTGCAAAGTCCTTCATCCAAAGTTGCATAAAAGTTGTCATCTTACCTTAAATACAGAGCCCCAGTCATTCAGTCAATTTTCTCCTTTCTCTCTCTCTCTTTTAAAAATATCCTGAAAATAACCTTCAGCTTCTTTAAAACATAAAGCTTTGGCATTTTGGAGAAACTGTAATGAGCCAATAAACCCAATTTGGAGGCTGGTTAGTATCACATAAATTAATTTCCCTGCTAAATGATCAGAGTCACATCCACCTTTTTCACTACCATCTGCCTCACAACAAAGTTGGCACTGTACTCCTTTGAGAGGTGGACTGTAAAAGTGTCATTTAGAAAAGGCTTATTAACAAAATCCTTTCTAAGTTCCAATTTTCCTGTTCCAGGGTAATGATCACAGGCAGCACATATATACCGTTAGCAGGAAGCACTCAAATGTCCATATGGCATGCACCGAAAAAAAAAAAAGTAAAGTAAATGGGATGTGTGTATGGATCTATACAAATATTCACCTCCATTTTTAGGGATTCTCCTAGGTATTTTATCATGACAATTCTGCTTGTTGCTAGTTCTGCCTATGAAGGAACAGTCTCTGCCATCTGGGGTGTTTCCCCTTCTTGCCTCTGCAATGCATAATCAAGCACCTTTAAAATGGCACTGAACAAAGCGTTTTTCCTGAGCTTGCTCTTAATTCTGCCCCCTTCTGATGTGTGACAGACATCTGAGGTTACTCGCTTGGCCATCTCATTTCATTCCTCAACAGAGTCAGGTATTTGGCAAGAACTCTGAAGCGGTCTGATGGTGGGGGATATGCAGGGAAACAAATGTGTGCTTCACTTCCATGCAGAAAGTCTTCCTTGATTCTGAAATTCTAAGTTCTCATACTCATAATTCCTATTATGAATTAGTACCATTTCTAGCCATAACATTCCAAAGCTCTGAACGGCCTTCCCTGTTTGACAGACCTCACCAAGAGGAGATGTGGCATGTTCATCCTCCAGCCCAGAAGAGGAGGTGATGTACCTGTGCAGGTGAGGACAGCAGTTCCTCAGCAGTTTATGGTGGAAAAAGTCAGGTGACAGACATAACTCTGCTGCCCTGCTGCCTGGAGCTGCTCCTCACCTCCTGGGACTATGAAGCACCACCCAGAGGTGGCAGGAACAGGGCAGGCTGTGCCAGCTCTCTGAGGAGGAATCAATTTAGGTCATACATGCAGGGAAAGGGGCTCCCTGAAACCTACGTGGCTTTCCAGTGCACCTGCTTCTCTTGTTTGGGTTCCTCTGCTATTTTCTGCCTATTTTCTTCCCCTTGCCACTTAAATGGCTTTGATTCCTCTGTGTGGAATGTGCAGAAACGAGCTTTGTAGTTTGCAAAAGCCACAGAAGTCCTTCAAGCTTAGCTCTTATGTTTAGCAACTGCTGCAAAGCAGGAAAACCTCTGAACATGGTTCCTAAACTCAAATGAAAAACATCTTTCTGGAATTTTTTACTTGTTGTGGGTAAACGTACATAGAGGTTAAGATTTTCTCTATATTGAGAAGTCTCCAGTGAAGGCAAGGAAGTTTTAAATTTAGACAGGGACTTTGATGTCCTTTTTCCAGCAATGAAAAAAATGCAGTGACAAAACTGATTCATTGGGCAGCGGGGTAATATGTTTTTCCATGTGAAGAAAGTGAGGAAAAAGTTGAATACTCAAGTTAAACTGTATATATATGTGTTTCTCTTTTGTGTAGCAGAGTCGGAATTTAACAGTCACACCAAACTGAATTTTACCAGTGTCATTTATGTTGCCATGTGGCACTGTCCCTTCCTGGGCTGAGGTACCACTAGGCCATGAGCTTTCAGACAAGGGAGTAGTATCTACATGATGTACAAGCATCATGTCACTAAATGTCCCACAGCATGCTATTGTTCTATCATATACATTGCAGACAGTAGCACTGGTTTATTTTCCAGAATATGCTGTATTTTGTTCTCCAAAATCTCCATTCTTTTCCCCCTTAACACTAGCCATAAATCCTGATGTAGTAATGGGACCCTTTTCTTGGGTTACAATGACCTCTCCTTTCTAAATAACCAGAAAAGACACCATTAAGATGGTTTCCATAATTTTCTATCTTATTAAGTACAAAAAGATTCTTTAGCTTTATTTTCCCCTCTTAATAATTATTTCCTTTCCTCTGGTTTCTTTTTATATGTCTTCTAGGAAGGATTGGGCTTTAAGAAAATATTTTCAATTAACTACTTAGGAATCTCTTCAGACAGTTCAAGCAATGAAACTGATGGCAATAACTGCAGGAGTCAAGTTTTTCTTCAAATCAGTTTTCGAAACCACACTGTGTGTTTCTGATCTGTTTTTTGTCCTAAAAAATGGAAACCAAATGACTTGAATGTAAATTAAAAATAGCAAACTGTATGACTGTAAAGGTCAAAATCTAGACTGTAGAATTACTAACAATGTTTCTTTCAGATCTGTTGTCCTCCCAGATTTAGAAAGAATTGAAAAGTTCCTTCTTTCCCATCAAAATTAGAACTGCCAGTAGGATGTCTAGAAAACTTAATATATTACATTTTTCATTCACCTCTCTCAAGGTGTTTACATCTGAAAATGGATTTCTGTTCAGGAAAAAGAACCATACCATAAAATATACAAGTTGTCTGAATTTCCATTTTTGCATGCAACAGAAAGAAGTTTAATATTGACCAGGCTGCTGGGTTTCCTTCCTTATAAAAATATACTGTATGACTGTAAAGGTCAAAATCTAGACCGCAGAATTACTGACAGTGTTTCTTTCAGATCTGTTGTCCTCCCAGATTTAGAAAGAATTGAAAAGTTCCTTCTTTCCCATCAAAATTAGAACTGCCAGTAGGATGTCTAGAAAACTTAATATATTACATTTTTCATTCACCTCTCTCAAGGTGTTTACATCTGAAAATGGATTTCTGTTCAGGAAAAAGAACCATACCATAAAATATACAAGTTGTCTGAATTTCCATTTTTGCATGCAACAGAAAGAAGTTTAATATTGACCAGGCTGCTGGGTTTCCTTCCTTATAAAAATATGCAATAAATAGCAGCCTAGGAAATTTTGGAGTCTGGATGCTGAATATCTTCTTAAAATACTGGAAAGCCCAAAGTACACACATGTTGCAGTACGGCAATACCAATATTTGGTAATCACAAAACCAACCTATCTCCATGTCTCAGATATAGTAAACTGAAGAGGCAGAAGTTTCTGTTTGGTGCTGCCAGAAGCTCAGGAGGTTCTTCTCTAATTCATCATCCTGGAGGCCAGTGCAGATTTTCCTGTTCCTTACAGGGGAACACTCCTGTTCTTACCCACTCATGGCTGCAACCTGTCTCTCAGATCCTGAAAACATGGAGATGCCTGCTTTGAACTAGGAGAGGTTGCCCAAAAATCATCACTGGCACTATTGGAGGCCAGTGCAGATTTTCCTGTTCCTTACAGGGGAACACTCCTGTTCTTACCCACTCATGGCTGCAACCTGTCTCTCAGATCCTGAAAACATGGAGGTGCCTGCTTTCATCACTGGCACTACTAGCTAAACCCCACGTCCTAGGATTGGGGTGAACCCTTGGAGATCTCTTCAGTTTGTTCAGGTGTGAAGACTGGCGAATGACCTGTTCCACATTTCCCAGGAATTTCATCAGCATTTCCAGGTGTGTGAGGTTTAACTGAAACCTCTGAACTCCTCACAGCTAGTTTCTCTTTCTCCAGCTGAATTATGGAGAGTTTCAAGTTCACAAAACCAAGAAATTTCTCCTGGGGAAGAAAAAATTCTGGGTGGGTTTCTGGCTGAACATATGAAAATCATGAAAAGTGCTTTCAAGCCACAAAAGGCAGCTTCATTACTGCAGGAAGTCTATACCTGCATTGCAGCCTCGTCGTTAGGAGCTGGGTGGCTGAGAGCTGCCTGTTCGCTGGCAGCAGCCTTAATTGCTATAGCACAGAGCTGCTGAGCCAGAATTCCTCCCCTAAGAAACAGAGCGCGCTGCACTAAAGAAAGTTTAAAAATACGTTTTCCTGGGTTTTGTGGTTGACTTTGGGTACAGGAAACATTCTAGCAATGCTTTGTAAGTACTCCTTCCCTTTCCCTTGTTTCTATCCTCAGCATTCTCAACAAGCACAGCCTATATTCCAGTTTTACAGGTTCAAAGACATTTCACTGCCAGCTGAAAACTCAGGCGTTGCTTACACTGATCATCAAAATACCAATTATTGTACCTGAGATTTCAGCTTGTCAAGTGAACATTTATCTGATCAATTTTTCCACAATGTATGTGGTCACAAAAGCAGAACTCTGCTTGTCCTTCGTGCAAATAAAATGATGTACATAGGACATAGTTAGTATTATCACTGTAAGCATACAGTGCATTCACACATGGCTATTTTAATGTTTCTGGTGTATCATTTGTTTTTGCTATTTTAATGTTTCTGGTGTATCATTTGTTTTTATAGACATGGTTGCTGAATTTAAAACAAAGCTATTTTTCTTAGCTTGCTTAAAACCAAACCTAAAGCTTGAAAATACAGTTACCATTTCCATGTACATGTTTTTTGGCGCAAATACAAATTCTTTTAGGGCGTATTACTTGGTATCCTGCAGATGAAAATGAGCCTGGTCACTTCATGTTTTCAGCTGACTGGACACAAATCTTTGAAGATGCAGAAGCTACATAACAATATTTAAGATGACATTGTGCTTGAGGTGGCGAGCCCTGCTCAAGCACAACCACATAGTATTTGGAAAGCTTGCAAGGTTTATTAACCTGAGCACTGCACCATGTAAAATGTGGCTCTGCCATTTGTGATTTCGCTCAGAGCACATCCAGACATGAGACACCCTGGGTAGCTACATTTTGAAATACAATTGTGAACACAAAATACTCAGCTGGGAGGAAGGCACAAACAAGTAAACTACAATTCAAGTTGTCTGCTCAGTTTGTACAGTCAACTGACTTGAGCGAACGAGAAGTAGAGTGAAGCTGCAGAGCCCAAACCTGCACCCTCCTTCTGGAGCACAGCAAATGCTGCAGCGACCACCACCAAACAGGGCTGAAGATATAGTTTGGAACTGTTTAGATGCCCACCCTGAATAAGGCACAGCATTGAGGCAGATCTGCATAAACCTCTTCCTTGGAAGTAATCACCCCCAGAAGATTAAAAGGGCTTTTCAAGATTTATAAGCCTTTTTTTTTTTTTTTTTTTTTTTCAGAACAGAAACTAGAACATACTTTGAAATCCAAGAAAACTCAAAATGGAAGCTGAGGACAGAAAAGAACTTGAGGATCTTCCAACTCCTGAGTGTCGTAGCAGAGCCAGCCTCCACATCCAATCTTGGTTTCAAACTAACAATTTGGTGACCTTCTGAGCCACCACATCTCCCTCTCTCAAACCTTAGGAAAAGGTGGGTTTTTTTCTCACCTCCCATTTGGCTGTGGTTTTGATGCTGCTCTCCTTAGGAGTCACCCATCCATGGCTGCTGTGCTGTTTCCTTGCTGGATCTGGCTTTTCAATTTTTCCTTCTGTCAGCCCTGTCCTTCACCTGGGAATCCTCCTTCCTCTGGACATGTCGAAGTGTTTCTGGAGAAGACAGCATCTTCAGGAGGAAGAGGAGGACTCGGTGTGCTGCAGCTAGGATGAGGCAAGGAGATGTTCCTTTCTTCTGACCTGCCATGCACTTTTGAAAGAAGTTAACAGATGAACTTCACACACCCTGTTTCCCCTAAAAATCCCCCAAATCTTATCATAGTGCGCCTTTAAATTAAAAATAAAAAAAAAAATTAAAAAGACTGCCATCTGAGATATAGAAATACACCAAAGCTTAATGTAGCTGAGCAAATGTGCCATTACAGTACACACTGGTACATCTGAGAGCTTCCTTCTCAGCTGGAGCACAGAACAAATGGAGTGAACAGGCAGACTACAAAAGCAAAAGATAACACCCTTGCAAACACCGTTACCTTCCTCCTTTCCCCCCATACATATGCACTCTAAAGCAGTGTTTCCTGGGCTATTCTCCTATCAGTCCCTGGTGCAGAGGACACTGTGATTTTTGTCACATTCAGCATTTTGGTGGTGTCTTCTCAGCGTTTTGACGCATCGGTACCCCACTGAGTGCTCTGCTCATGCAATCTGTGAGCAAGTCCTGGGTCATAGCACTGGGACAAGTCACCCACATCGAGTGCTACAGCTCTGAGCCTCAGCCCGAGGCAAACAAAAATATAAAACCTTCAAATCTATCAGAAACCATATCAGCTCTACCAAATGTAAGGATACGGTCTTAAGCAGTATTCCTCAAACAGGAGAGAGCTCAACGGTTTAACAGCAATATTTGGGAAAAGCTTTTTGGAAGAGTCCAGGAAGAGATTGAGGTCTTGTTTCACACATCCAGGTGCATTTTGTTCATCTTTATTCTGACCAAAGCAAAGCCATCCAGAAGATTTAAAATCATATGCCTGCATCAGTGCAGAAGTGGACCTGGACTGATCCTTGCCAGTGTAAGCAGACCCTGAGGGGCAGGACTAAATACCACAAGTACAGCACTGAGTAGGAATCCACACACAGAGATCTGCCTGGCCTCAGGTCCAGCTCTGCCACTGGCCCCAGGCACTGACCAAGCAAAACCACCATTGCCTGCTCCCTATCGGTCACACCCGAGGAGAATTTGGCTTGTTTAACCTAGAATAACAAAGGCCAAGAGAACATTTGTCTTCTAAATATATCAACAATGTAAACACTGGGGACAAACATCTGTTTAGGTTTAAAATTAACTTTTGGTTGGAGACAGACATGGGCTGGGTTCAGATAAACTTGGGTATGGACATGTGAACTGTGAGGAACTGAAGCAACCTTTTGGTGGGAATTGCAGGTGGCTGTGGAGGGAAAGGTGAGAGAGGGCAAGAGGAGGACAAGGCTATACTGAAGTTATTTCTTTACAGACTGAAGTTAGGGGTGAATCAAGAGCTGTGAAGGAAACCAAAACAACCCAAACCAACCAAAAAAAATAAGAAGAAAGTTAAAAAATGGTAATGGTTAAGGCAACAGGAGATCAACCTGTCAACTGTTTACAGTCTGCCTGCTGTAATCAATAGATATATTTTGTTGGGATTGGAAGGCTAAAGCCAGAGAGACACAAAACCAGTGAATGTATAAACAACATCAGTCTGCAGGAGAGTGTGAAGTGCCAATTGCTGTTCAGGAAACAAGTTGTTCAGATGCTGTCACCGCTTGGAAAAAAATAAAACTTTTTCGGCTAAGAGGTGAAGGTGGTATTTTCCGTATGTACATTCTGGTACCAACTATTTCACTAGTCTAAAATCCTGGCTTCCTTAGGGCATTCAGGGCTTCGCTGCCTTGAAAATTTGCAGTGGTTAGTTTGTAAATACCTGATCTGTGTGTGGGTTTTGTTTTGGCTTTGGGGTTTTTTTTGTTGGTTTTTTTTGAGGTGAAAGCTTGAATTTCGTTGTGTAAAGGAAAGAAATCAGAGAGCAACAGCGCAGCTACCCTGTTAGCTCTGAGAACCTGGTTCTTCTGTACAGTTTTGTGAAGCACTTAAGTAAATTACTGTCTCTCCCCCAAGACACATGATATTCCCAGGAAAAGAAATTCAGTGAGGATAAAAGTGGCAAAGGGATTGCTGTTGCTGTTGTATTAGGGATTTACTTGTTTCTGATTTATTATTGCTAGTGGTGATGAGTTCTGGGGTTTACTGCTTGGGTTTTCTTCTTTTGATTGGGTTCCTGATGTAGCTCCAGCTAAGGATTAGCAGCCTTTCCCATTGCTCACCGGAGGCCAGTTGCTCTTTCCAGAGGTGTGTCCAAAAGTGAAATCAAAAGTGCGGATTGAGAAGAACCGATTTATGCTGCAATCTATCACCTAGCTGCTGCTTTTCAGAGGAAATCTGTCTTTACCGACAAGACAGCTAGACCATCCTCATGCAGAGGCTGTGGATGTTTGGAAGTGGGTGGGTGCACTTGGTATGGGCACATGGATCATTTTAGGTCAGATACTGTACTTTTTAAAGTAGCCTCAAGATGATTATTGACATCACTGGACCAACACAGCTACAAACCTGTCAAGAACTGGGGGAAAAGCATGGAAAATGCTTTGCACTGTAGACTGAGAAAAGTGACCCATGAAGGTGCAGTGGGATCTGTCTGAGAGAACAGAAAAGGAAAAATGGGGCTAATATGCCAGCAAACTTGAAGGCATTTTTTTGTCTTTGGCCAGATGGTTTGATGGTTTGTAGTATGTCTGTGAAAGACTAAGTGCTTGGCAAGGTGCTGCTGACCTCTTACAAGTCCCTCCAAATAGGAACAAGAGAGTTATCTTCACGGGTGCTAAAGGCCTCCAGTGCACCCCAATAATCCACCTTCAGCAGGGACAGAGATCCTCAGTGAAAATAAGCTGTATTTGGCTCTTCTGTGCTGGGAACACCCTGTCAATCCTGCTGACTTCTGCAGTTAATCCAGTGCTTACTAGATGATAGTGGGGTTTTTCCTGAAATATATTGCCATTATGTCTGTCTGTGATAAGAAATATTACTGTCAACTGGTTAGATGCTCCTCTCTGATTCTCTATATAGATCTGATATTGAACCACCAGGTACAGACGGTGAGGTGCTTAGATATTACAGTGGTAAGGAACTTAAATATCTAGAAAGATCCCTGATAAATGACATGCTCTGCAGATAAACCTCTGCCAAATTCTATTCAAATGGCAAAGAGATAATGTGAATATGACTCTAATGAAGGAAGGCTAGAGTTGCCATAATGCATGCAGGTGCAATTGCTCCAAATCTCTCTTAAAATCCATTTTCCTGCCAGTGCTCATTCTTCCTTTAAACAGAAGTTAATACTCTGCTGACATTACTGAACTCCATCATGCTCATTATCTCAGGCTAGCATTTAGATCAGGTTTTTGGAGGTGAAAGACCAATTCATTAACTCTATTGTGTCACTCAATGACTTCCTGTGGAGAGATCATAAGTCAGATGGTGGGTGTCACTGCTGGAAGATAAAAGACAGCTATAAAGTAGGAAGACAACTGGTATAATTCGCAAAAATGAGAAAAAAAATACTCTATAGCCTTTAATTTCTATTCATAGTTCAGGTTTTAAGTATGTTATTTAGATAACAGTGCATTTGAGGTATTTTTTTAATGAGTTTCAGATATGGAATGGAAGAGGTTATTGGTTGGTTATTTCTTTTTTGACTTAAAGAGAAGAAATAATATAGGTACAAATAGCACAGCAATTCCTGTAAAAATGAATTAAAAATGGGGTGATTTAAAGCCAGATGTGTTGAAATGGCCACATATAATAACTTGTCTTGACTTAAAGGAAGAAAAAGAGTGCTTGGAAAATTATTACTTTATCAAAACAATAATGTTATGAAACCGTTCGAATTTTTGTTAAAGAAAAACACAGCTGCGAGGAATCAAAATCCACTTATTTGATAAAAAAAAAACCAAAATCCCCACACTGTTTCCTCAGAGTAAAGAAAATGTTTATTTTTAGAACACTTTCCGGGATGAAAGAATTTTTTAAGACTTTTTTATGGAAAGTAGGTTCCTACTGCTACTGGTTATTGACTGAACATAAAGCTTCTCAGTTTGCACACGGGAAATAAACAAGCAAAAATACTTTTCATGTTTGTAATTGAGTTTTTCTAAGAACATTTTCAAATATGAGCCTTTTCAAGTGTAATTAGCAGCTACTTAATGTGAAGGAGCAGTGTCAAATACAGAAAGCCTTTGCCAGAGAGCTTTGCAGCTTCTGCTCAACTTCCCTCTTCCTGTTGCTCAACAAAACCATGGGAGATGATAGGTGCACAACTTCTTCCTCCCCAAGCATTATGGAGGGGTGGGGGACTCAACGACAATGATGATGACTTTTAATAATATCAAACATTTGCAAGGCTTCTCTATGCTTCAAAGCACAATGACCAAGAGTCCATTCTTTAAAAGTGGTGGGGCAGCAGCTCTACCCAAGAGCCCTTGGCTCCCTCGGGGACTGACAGGGGCATGGACACCAGCAGCAGCTGCCACAGTGGCTGCTCTGACTGGTTGTTACTGGGCAGTACTGGTTGACCCTCTTCATTACTGAAGAGTAAGGCAAGAATCCTTATAGAACAATGCCAATATTAAAACAACTAAACACGCAGTGGTATCTTTTGGTACTTCGGAACGTTCCAGAAAACACACATCTCCAGTTGATGGGCTGGGATTTCCAGCGGGTAACAGTGCCCAAGAGCTGTGAGCAGGCATGAAAGCAGAATGACTTATCAGTCATGGCACGAAAAGAGACTGCAGAACTCTTCTTACTTTCAAGGTCTTGAGCCATCAAAAAAAAAAAAAAAACGTGGCTTGGGAAGCTTAGGATCTTCTTTAGTTTCAGATCTGCTCATGCCCTCTTATCCCCATAAACCCTGTTTTTTCCTGTTGATTCCTTCAAAGGTTCCAAAGCTACCGATGAAAGAAGAAAGAAGTTTTCCTTTCTCCCAGCTGGTTTGGAAACAGCCTGCCCCCACATCAGCTAACTCTCTTTAATGCTAAGCTATTGTTACCTTAAGTGAGAACCCCCTTCTCAGCTCCTTTAAAGATGAAAGGGAACCCAGAAAAAGAAATTCTAAGGTGGTATCAATCTCTCTATTATTCATAGAATTATTTATAAACAAATTTGGTTCCTCATACTGTGTTATCTGGCTGCATCCTTTGCTCTATGTTTCGCCTGGACTGAGCAACTCTTCACGAAACCCTTCATTACTTTTCATCCATTTTATTTCTCCTGTCCCCCCCTCTCTGCACCCTGCAATTGTGTGCTGTGCTCACTTGCAATATTTGCTGCTGTTAACAGACTGGTTGACTTTTTTTGCATCAAGTAGCAGCTCCATAATTGGAGACCTAAGAGTCACTTAATATAAAGATCACTGAGAATCATAAACCATTTTCTTCTTGACCTTTTCTACCAAAACATTAGCTTCTGAGTCATCCTGCTTTGAAGCTACAAAAGCACTACATATTGTCTTGTTGATTTCTGACTTCAAGCAATCCTTTTCTTCCATTTCCTCTATTTTTAGCATCTGAAGGCTGAAATTTTACAATATGCTATTGCTCTTTTATTTTTTTTAGGAACAAATGTCAGCACATCAAAAGCTCACTGCTTTTAGTGTGTGTCTCTTGAGATCACTGGAAAAAAAATACTCCGTAAGTCTCCTTATTGAATCATAAACCGTGGGCGCTACTAAGAATACTTCTCATAAAAGTTCCAGGATCAGTCATTTGAGCATCACTTTGCTGACAAGCAAAATCCATAAGAACTCTCAACACTGAAGAGGGAGACTAAAAATGAACATTATCCCAAAGGTGGAGGTGTATGCGATCAAAACATTGCTCTCTTGTATGTAGATTTTGTATTTTGTTATATAGATTACGCTTTTTTTTCCCCTATCAATTATACAGTATTTTTAATGAAAACAAGTGTACACATTCATATACATGTACACTTCAGTTGCTCACCTCCTCTCTCTCTCTGTTTAGATGCCAGTCTTAAAACTTTCAGAGCTGAAATGCTTTCTGAAGCAGTCCAGTCCTCTCAGACAACCATACAGCAGTTGTTTGTAAGGAAAACAGCTCTTCATCTCTAGTAAAACGGTTTGTATCATCTTAGAGATCTTTGGTTAGCAGGGAGAGGGGGACGTGGGGTCACTGCAGACACATTTGGCAGATACAGGGAAAGGCCACGGCAGCTCCCCTGCTGCCTTTGGGCTGCTGCCACCTAAATTCACCATCAGCTTATGCAGGTAGATACCTCATATGGCTGTGGACAGGGTCAGTCTCCTCAGAGATATACAGCTACAAATCACGTATAACCTGCAACAGCAAGTATACATTAAAGACTTAGAAAGACCCTTATTTTTCCACCATGAATCAGTAATTCCTTGTCCTGACACCTGGCCAAAGGTGTTCACTGAGGTGTGTTCAGAGGCACTCCCTGAATTTAAAGAACATCTGGGAGGGGTGCGGTAAGCAGAAAGACGTCGACATATTTGGCAGGAACAGCCAGTACAGATCTTGCAGAACTTTGTTCAGTTTGCCATTCATCAAGTGTGTGTCTAATGCAATGAAGAAACTGAATATATTAAACATTTAGAACAGGGCTGCTAAATTGCCACCTAGTGGTCTCGTAACGAAGTGAATCTCTCCAGCAGGCTGGTCTGGGTCAAAAAAAAAACAGGGTGCTTTTTGTATTTTTGTCAGGGCATCAGTATGGGGGCTCATTGGCCTCTTGCTGGGGGGGTGAGAGTGGAGAGATGGGGGTGAGAGTGGAGGGAGGGGGGTCAGAGTGGAGGGATGGGGGTTGTTGTGTGGGGGTGACAGAGCACAATTTCTGAGTGGTTGGACTCGATGATCTCTGAGGTCCCTTCCAACCACTACGATTCTGTGATTCTGTATGGGGGTCAGAGTGGAGGGAAGAGGGTCAGAGTGGAGGGATGGGGGTCAGAGTGGAGGGATGGGGGTGAGAGCAAAGGGGTGACAGAGCACAATTTCTGAGCCAATGCCAAGACAGGACTGTTGGGATTGCTGGGGTGCCCGGGGCAGCACATGCAGGACTTAAACACCAAAAAAAGGGAATTCCTATACTACTCAGCCAGCATGTGCACAGGGTGAAAATATGCTGCCAGGTAGGAGCCTTAGTCTACTATTTCTACTACTTGTTTATTTTTGCTTTTTAACAACAACCAAAAAAAAGGCAGATATTTTTATATAAAATGAAAGAAAAGGTTTTCTGACTTCTGGTAAATGAGTAAAAAGTTAGGTTTTTTGTCCTTCCAAGGCTCAACTAGCTCCAGCGCTGGAAGCATTTTGCTCTGCTGGGGTATTCTCCCACTTTATAGTCTCACCCCACCTGAACCATATGTTCATCAGCATGTGCTGTTTACACAGAGCCAAGCAGATGGGCAACAACCAAGGAGCACAAGTGGAACAATAAGTTTTGCAGTTCTGCTTTGGTGATTAGTCACATAGGTCTGCCCTGAAGCTAGTACGAGAGACTAAAAATAATATTCGATACGATGAGCTGAATAAGCGAAGTCTTTAGGGATTAATAGCATCCTCGATCATCTTACCAATGATCAGGTTGGAGTGCACGGGACTGCATGGTGACAAAGTGATGCTCACAGGAGGTGGAGGCAGAAGAGGCCTCGTGTTGGGAAGCAGTCCTGGAGCGGGGGCTGCAGGCTACATCTCGAGGAGGACGCATCAGTTGTTTCAGAGATAAGTCAGAGCTAAGTCAGTCCATGGCAGCAGAATCCAAATGATTCATCTTCCTCCTACATCCCGTCACCTGCTGGGACCCAGTGCAGTTGGTGGAGGAAGAAGAAACATCAGCCCTGGGAGACAGAATCCATCCTGTGCCTCCAGTGGGGTCCCGAGTAGTTTAAGGTGTCCCATGAGTAAGGCATTGGTCTAAGGATGCTGCATAACCTGTAACCCTAACCCTGGCCAAAACACATCCTCTTGCAGACACTGGGTATTGGTACTTCTCATATCTCCTGTCCTCTCATGATGAACTGAAAGCCCTGTCAGCCAGGGTCATTTCTTCCCACAGAATACCAGCCATGTAAGAGAAAACAAACAGGGCTGGGGCAAGGGACAGGACTTGGGTAGCAATAAAAACATGAAATTGGTGACAGCTCACCACCACAGGTTTTGTGACTAAAGTACAGCTCACCGTATTTAGTACCATCTGTGGCTCTGTGTTTTCCTTTCATATAACTTTCTGCCTGGTTGACCTAAATCTGTTTTAAGATACTGATTTTTATTTGTGGGTGTTTCCGCCCCTCTCTTTGTTTTGCACATCACCTATAATTCTCTTAAATTGTTTCACATTGTACTTTATTCTTGTTCAGGATTGATTCAGTTAAATTTGCACCTTGTTTCTCTTTGTTTTACATACTTGATTTCCACACAGTTTTGTTTTCAACAAGTATTTACTGTTTCGCTACTCTGACCTCACTCCATTAACTTAATCAAATTTTATTTTAATGACGTTCTCTGTAGAGTGAACAGCTATCTTTAAACCGATTTACTTTTTTTTTTTTTTTTTTGCAAGACCACAGCTTCCCTTTTTTTTAGGTATCATGGAAGTGCAGTAATAGAGGAAGCTGTAAACACACACTGCAAACTGATGTGCTGCTAATCTAAAGCATTGAGTGTAAGAAAAAGGAAGTCAGTTTACTCCTTAATGTACTCTGGATGATTTTATCTGTAAGGACTATACAATAACAGGTGAAAGGTAATCAATACAGGACTGTCTGAGAAACTGCAGGTTTAACCGCATACCTGTTGTCAATAAAATTACTCAGGGACAGAACGCTCTATAAATGCAACCAGCTTTTTCAAAAAATAAATGACCTGTTCCAAACCCCTGAAGTTGGTAAGCCACAAAATCCCATCTAGATGGCAATTACTCACTTGAACTGCAGTGTGTGGCCTAAGCTTCCGTTTTCCCTAGCATTTCTTGAGCTGCTCTCTTCTTTAGGGTTGATTAGGGTTGGCTTTTACTAATGGCATTTACCACAGAGTCAATCTGTCGGTGCTCTGCTACCCCAGTAGCCTCCTGATTTTTTAGACCCTGTTCAGATTGCAATGCCAAATGGCATCCACATAACTCTGGAAAAGATATTTTCCATTTCTGGGGCCTCATGCCTGTAGTAGCTAATATTGAATGCTTTCAAATACGTCTCTGGACAGCTTCTGCTGCCACTTCCAGGTAGGAAGTCCTAGCTACTCCTGCCTTCATCCTCATAAGTAGCCAGAGATAATTGTTTGAGATCACATTAGATGGATTGCTTGATGTTTACAAAACCACCACATGCTTCCAGTGGGAAGAAAGCATAGTCCAGTGTTACTGTGCTGGCCTTGAATAACAGAATTTAGCTGCCACGTGTAGAGAGCATGTGGCAGGTTGATGCTGGTGAGAACTTATTTGCATTGGCTCTGCTGTATTGATCTTGTCTTCATCTTATATGGCTATGTGGTCTTTACTCAGTTCAGAGCAGTCAGAATGAACTTGTGCCCCCCAGATACAAAACTGGTTGTCATACCTGAAGGAAGATGTGTTGTGCAGGGCAGGACATCTACACTAACTACTCTGGCAGAGAGCTGCCTTAAGACTTTAAAATACTGAAGTATGGTCAGACACTTAAAACTGGGCCATAGCTTTCTTGGCCAATTAGGACATCTCAGGTTAACTGCCAAAACAGAGCTTTCACAGGAATTTATTTCAGAGATCTTAAAGACACGAGCAGAGTACTCACAGTAACAGGACAGTCAAGACTGAAATTAAGACTGTTTTTTGAATGTATAAAATATTTTGCAGTCAAAGGGATGTAAAAGTTGAAGTAACTTGAAATCGTGGGATTCTTGATCATTTTCAATAAAAACTGTGTGTGGATGATACAAGCTTGACCCTCTATAAGCAAGAGTTACTTCTATTTATTCATTTTTTATTTTCACTTTGTGTGTGTGTGTCACCCCCAGGAATAAAAACAGCTGGGGATACTGAAATCATTTCCCTTCTGCCTTTCTTTATATGGAGCTGGTATTTATAATGAGCCTCCAGTCAGCTCTGTCATGTTAAAATGAACTTTCTGAATTATTGTTGTTCGCCTGATTTCACAATCAGCCCTTTGCAACCCACAACACTGTCACTAACAATCTAACCAAAGGCAAAAATTTCTTTAATGTCTGGATCAGTTTATGTTGGATAATCCCAACACCTTTCAGCAGCAGTAGCATTTAAATAAAACTGGAGTGGAACAAACCAGAATGTCTGAATTTTCAAAAAAGCTTTATGTATCAGCTCTTCTTTCTCTCCTGCTGGAATCCGGTAAGTAATAACTGTTATAGGCTTTTTTTTCCCCTTTTCTTTCTATGTCTTGCTAAAACTTGGTGTCTTGATGGGGTGTAAAGTTTAGCAAGTTTTAAGACTTTGTCTTAAGTCTTTGACACAGGAAAGCGACTTGTTAGAAAACCAGTAGATTTATAAAGCTATATATAAATTATATGTTTAAAAACTTGGGTCAAAAAAATTTATCAATGTATCTTTTGATGCAGATAGGGCGTACAAACTCTCGTCTTCTGGAACATCACAGGAATAAAATGGCCATTTCCAGTTACCACCTCATATACATCTTTCTTTACTTTTCCATGACCATCTCCACTCACTGATTTTCAAAGAAAGGCAGTATCAGGTAGATGGGACTGGAGCAGGGGAGCAGGGGAGCAGAGGAGCAGAGGTTGCCTATGGCTGTTCTCCATTCATCATCTTTTCAATTATCTTTTCATCTCTCCTACAAAAATGAAAACCTTCACAAAACACTAGCTAAGGAACTCTTCTTCCCATATGTCTGTTGGGGTAAAATAAAATATTTCCACTTTCTTCAGGAAACAAACTGACTTTAATTCTGCTGGAGCACTGGCAGTTTTACCTGTTCCAAGGGCAGTAGGGCTCGCCCGTGACAGGGCTACAGGAGCTTTGTACCTCTTTGAAGCAGCTCTGAATAAAACCTTCACCGCTTGCCAAAAGAACTATCAAACCTGTACATAGCCAGAATAGCTCCATCACTAAGCTATAAATCTATAAAAGCAAAGACAGGATGCACTCTCGACTGCTCATTCCCACTTTTTCCAGTGCTTTAACTTGACATAAAACACGTGTGCCAGCAGAGGGCATTGCATGCCTCAATAAAATACAGATTGAGAAACAATTTGAAAGGAAGGGGAAATTCTTCTAGCATTCCTAGGATATTGGACATTTTATATAACTAATCAAAAGCCTAACACAAACTGCAATATCCCAAGGACAGGGTGTATCACGTATTTCTCAATCACTTATTCATTCCAGTAGCTCTTTTACTGGGAAAAACAGTAAATTAGTTCTCACTTGTAAACAAAGGATGAAACTAAATTATTAGAACTGAAAACATATTTTTACTCCTAAACAGATGAATCTGAGGAAAAAGTAAGAAAAGCATATTTATTTTTAACCTACTTATTGCATAGTTTTTGTTTTCATTTCTCTTACTGCTTAGCCAACACAGTGCAGCCTTTTTTCTGTTTAGTAAGCCACGTGCTTTTGTGGATTTTGCTTTACTAGCGTCAAGTAATACTGAATTACATCAGCTGAGAAGCCATCCTTCTGGATATCATCAGTTCAAAAAATATGGCACAGCTGGGAGTACATTTGTCATTTAAAATTTGTTAGAAAAAAAAAAAATAATCTTGCTTCCATTTTTCAAGTCTGCAATTTTGTATAAGGATCCTGAACTTTTTTCCATCTCAAAAAGCTTAACATGTAAACAGCCTCTAAATTTATACTGATAGCCTCTAAATTAATATTGATAACTTTTACTTTTCTATAAATCAACCAAAATGAACGCAGTCACTAGAACTGAAAGACAATGACTGAGGAAAACAAAGCAAAGAGTATTTGTCATAGTTCTGTGCAGCTTTTCATTGCAATTAGCTCAATGTTTGCACTTAATTTTTTTTCATAGTCTGAGGGTTTTAGCAGGTCTTGTAATGATCCATTGATTTCACACATGAAAACAACTTTACTGTCTTGAGATGTGAAAACAAGTTATCTCACATTCTTCTACCAAGTAATACCTTGCTTCTTTGTAATATTGTTGCATTTCTGCTCTTCAGGTAGAAGTAGGGTCTTTGGGGAAAGCAATGCAACACCAGAATTCACATACTAATGCATCAGTGCGTAATTAGGTGTTATCAGATAATGTAATATACACTTATTCACTGTAACATACTAATGATTTTCTAGAATGTTCTCTTTATAAAAAAAAAAAGGGTAAAGAATCTTTTTGAATTCAACCTAGCAGACAAAATCTGGAAACATCTGTATTTCTAAAGCACATTAAAAACAAAGCTTACTGAATTAACTATGTAAAAGAATAACTTTCTTTTTAGAAAAATACTTAATTATCATTGCAGTTGTTGATGAAATTTTGTTATATAAGGAAAGAAAAATCTAAAATGTAGGTAAGTCATCAATGAATGAAAATTAATTTCTTTGGTGGAACATTTCTTTTTACACAAGAATGCAAAGGATACAGCAGCCAATTATCTTTTTATTATACAAAGCATTCCAGCTCTTCAAGTTTGTAGACGAGTGTGTAACTTTAGATCTTAGAATGCAAACATAACATAATAATTATTTATTTGTTTACAAGGCAAGGATATGCAGTGACTTCAGTCTATTGCTTGGATATCACAACTGCATTGGGTAATTTTCCAGGTGACTTACAGAATATCATTACTGGGTAGGATGCACTCACTTGCCTGTTCTTCCAGTGCTGTTTTGCTTCCTTACTTGAACACTGGCACAGCAAATGAATAGCTTATAATAATGTGCATATCAGAAATCCAACATTCGGAAGTACAATCTGTGCATTTAAGTCCAGTCCTAAAATTAAAACACTATTTCCTTCTGCTTCAATAAACCAAAGGAAAAATGTCTTTCCAATGAAAGGATAAATGCCCAGAGACATCTACACAAACGACACACTGACACTTTGTGCATGTTTTCCTTCTGCTTGTTTCAAAACTAAACAAAACACTTCGTTGGTTGAAGATAAGAAAAGTCTTTGTCCAGCTAAGCCTAAAATGATCTTAACTTTCAGCATCATCTAGGCTGCTCTACAAACAAGAAGGACTGTGCTAGGAAGCAAAGGCTAATCAGTCTTGAAAGCGGCTGTCTTGACAAGTAAAATCTATATTCATTAAAAACTATGGGACAATATTAATTTAAACTCAAAGACTAATATGGCCAGTATTTGAGATGTAAAACTCTCTAACACAAACAAAAAAGTGCTTCAAGTTTAAGCAGACTGAAGTTTAGTGACTTCTACCCACACAGCCTGTAAGTCAGTGAAGGAAAACTCAGCCCAAAGCCCGTTTCTGGATACGGGCCCTGCAGTCCCCTGCTTATGCTGCTGTAAAAGCTTATGAAGGTGCTCTGAAATCTGAGCCATCAAAGTCAAGGAGACTGTTCTCTGGGTTAAAAAAAAAACCAAACACGTTCGTGCTTCATGATGGAAGGAAGAGGTGGCAGGAAGTGTTACAAATACCTTACATTTCCTACTGCTTTTTTTGACTCTTTTACTTTTTGAAGTCAACTACATACCACAAACACAGTGCAATATGCAAATAATGATGCAAAATGGCATGCAAAGAGGTTAATTTGCCTCATGTCAGCTTCTTAACTAAAAACTTCTGCAGAAATTACAAAGAAAGACTAAGTATGTATCTGGGAAATTTTCATCCATATCTTAAGCATTAATGAACTTACTCAAAAGTTATGCTCTCTAGAAAGATGTTGGCTTTCAACAAATATTTTGAATAGTTATTGTTACCACATCACTATTAGATCTATGATTTATGAGGGAAGAGGGGGAGGAGGCTGCCTTTTTTTTTTTTTTGCTTTTAACAACATTTTTTCTTTTTGATAGACAATTGATAGAGGGGAGTCGCTAAGAGTCATCCCAGGTTAGAGCAAAGTTTGGACAAAAGAGAAATTCAGCCTAACCCACCTGGAGAAAAATATGCTGCCATTGCTACTGGTGCCAAGATTAGGAACTGCAGGTCAATGGCAGCAGCTGGAGGGAGTCTGAAAAAGAGGTGAGAGGATAAGAGTCACTAGCATGATCAAGGGAGAGACGCCTCTGCATCAACTTGTAAACAAGCACTTTAATCATGTTTGCTACTTTGTGAGAATTTGAACAACTCAGACAGAGATATGAAAGATGCTCTCAGCTCCCTTCTCTTTTATACAGGTCCTGGATGGCTTTAAGCAAACACTTTCCATCTGAATAATGAGGAAAAGAATAATGACATTTCTATTTCTCCGAGGGCTGATTGCGAGAATAAATCAGATGCTCAGATGTCATAGTAATGCATCCCAGTAAGTTAAAAGAATTTTCAAAACAAAATAATCACATTTACATTATTTTTTAGATACCTACAATTCAAAAATATCTTTTTTGGCAATCATAAGCTGTTAGTATGTAAGCAAGGAATTTCTGGATGGTTAACCCCAGAATGGTGAAGAACAGTTATTGGGAAATACTTCAGCTAGCTGACAGCAGAATAGACAAAAAAGAGACTATTAAATTATTAAATGACCTACACTACAGCTTCTTGTATGCAGTTTTGCAGCTGGAGATGAAGTGACTGCTAGGATGCTTAGTTTGGTCTCCTCAAAATGTCTACAGTGAGACTCTGGTTTGAAAAGTGATTATGTAAAAATAGCACTTCCTACTCAGCAGATCTGTTCTGGTGCGCTTCAGCGGGGAGAGGGGAAAAAAATAATCACTGCATGTCTTTGTTGCTGAGCCACCATATCTCTGGGGGAAGAAACTGCATTATACTCCAGTTTATGCAACTTCATCAAAATCACCAATTTAAAGCTATAGTGTACCTAAGCAAAACCCATCATTTCAAAATTGTGCCCTTTGAAATCAGACCTGCACAACCTCATTACCTTCAGCTGAATGGAAATGAATGAAATGAAAGGAAATAAACCCTTCAGACTGAAAAATCAAGACTGGATTTCCTCCAGCTTCCTATCATCACCCAAACTAATCAAGCTATTTCTCCCCCAGGTGGATACTGAAAAGAAAAAGAGAGGTGACGATGATTCTTTTTTTAAATATTTGGCAGGTAGTCTCAGAGCATGAAGCCCATATAAGTTTCAAGAGGTTACATGAGGACTACAGAAGGCTAATAGTATGATAACAGCTGCTAGCACAGGGATGTAAGCAATGCAAAATCCAGATTCATGCAGTTTGGCCAGCCTGTTGCCAGGGCTGTCAGACTCCTGAGTGATGGAGTGGGCTTTGCCACTATCAGCTGCTTCCAAAGGATCAATGTATCACAACAAATGTTCCTCTTTCAGCCTTTCAAAAGAAGTCTTCTTTACCAGTGTGATTTTTTTTCCCCAAGAAGAGCAGATGAGGAGGCTCTTGTAAAAAGCGAAAAAAAAAAATAAAAATACAATTCTTAACACTGGAAAATGCATACTTAGGATCTGTCTAGAGATTTGAAAGGATACTTTGATCATTCTTGCCAATTACATACCTGTTAGAGACAAGTATATTTACATATTTAATATTCAGCTAATCTCCAAAACCTTCTTTGATCAAATAGACATGCCATTTATCCTCAAACACTGTGCCAAAATCTCATCTCTAGATAGCCTAATGTGTGAAGTGATGAATTTGTTTTCAAGTCTTTTACAGAATGCCTTCCATTTTTCACTTCAGATTAAAACACCTACCCTTTTAACAAGTGTATTGCCTCTTCTGAACACTATCTTTAAATATAAAAGAAATCATAACAGAAGGGTTCCCTTCGGGTTCTGCCTTTTGACATTCCTCTACTTAGGAATGTTCTGACTTCTGAGAAGGAAAACTAATGGCATTATGCTGGCAGACACAATCCTTTTCTAAATGAACAGAAATGTCTACATATTTCTCCTTACCATCTGTGACACATTCTAGTGTCCCTTACAGACACAGATCTTGAATGACCTTCACTCAGGCCCTGGAGCAGCAGACTTAGAAGCCTGACTAGCCCTTGAACTGCAAATTTTGTGTTTGGGCGGCCGTGCTCATTCCAAACTTCCTAAGTTTGCAGGAAAGAAATGTACAGGTTCTGACAGAAGTCAGTCCAGCCATAGAGGTTTTGCAACAGAATCTGGACTCAGGTTTGTTATGTTAGAGTTAGACATGACAAATCCCAATCAAAAAGTGTCATACTTTTGTGATCAGACTGTGCTCTTACAAAATACATGCTTTCCAAGTAATGTCTAAGGTTGCAATTCGTTTCTCCTTCTGTACCAAGCTTTCTCTGAAGTCTCTTAAAAAAACCTCTTTCCCAAAGCCCACCCAAGAGTGTTTTATTCAACAGAGATGCAAAAGCAGCATTTTTACATATTAAAAATGTAGTATTTCCTTTGAACCTAAGGCTGGGTCTCAGGAGACCTTTCAAGCATGGTCTACATTTTTAGTGAGGAAGTACTAGGTAGTCCTCTTCTTACAGAACCAGGCATTCTAACAACAGGGAGTTAAGAGCTCTGGCAAGTAAGGCATACAGTCTGATAACTAAACTGTAATATATGTGCAGTCACTGTCAGTAAAGCACTCCTTGAAGTACCATGAAAGAGTTCCTCAGAACAAACCCCGCTAGCAGAGGTGCAGTAAGATTTCATTTTCAAGTCCTATCAGAATTACTCTCATGTTTTTTCAGAATACTCCTTAGTGTATACACTAAGGATAATACACTAAAAATACACTTTGGGGAGCCAGTGTGTGAGGCTCTGATTGCAGGCAGCTCCGGTCCATCACACCAGGGTAGGCTGGGGTCCACCCATCAGCACCATGCCTCATTGGTGGCACTCAGGAAGGAATACATGAATTTGTACAACCGTTTTCAAGGTGTGACGTTCAACTGTACTGACTTATTTAAGCATGGACCACAGAGCTCATTAACCTAGGAGATGCAAAATAAACAATGAAAATATTAGAGAGAAACATTTAACACAGAAAAAATGCTCTTTCATAGAGTGCAGCGACCTTTTCATCCTCACCTATCACAAAAATATGTTGGAGGTTATAAAGCATTTTGTCTTACTAATGATTAGATCACTAAACAGTAGAACTTACTGCAGGAATACAAATAATATTCTTAAAAATTTATAAAGATAAAATTAAATACCCTTCAGTGAGAAGGTTTTTTAGGGTTTTGAAATCAGTAGATTATTATTTTTTTCTCTTTAGTCAGAAGACTCATTTTCTTTGCAAAAATGTTTTTTCTACCTGGGACAAATTTGTAGAAACAGATTTACTGAGAAGAATTCTGACACTTTCCTGGCAACTGGCAGTGATGCCTGGTGAAAGTAGCTAAATTTTGCTGTAGAAGAAATTTGCAAAAACTCATGAAAACAGCTTTTGAACTCATCCAAATGTCATTCCCCTAAAGACAAATCTAACTAGAAATGTCAGGATTGTAATTTTTTACTCACTTCAGGAACCTCATTTGGTATACTGCCTATACAGTTTAATATTAAAGGGGTTTTAAAACCACTGCCTTCATGTTGATTATGATTTTTCTTTTAAAGCTGCCTAAACTGGGTACCTACCATATAATTTTGCGAGGTGACTGTTTCGCTTCTAGCGATTCCACCTTGAAGTCTTGAAATCTGGTAAGATCTATCAAAGAATGAAAAAAAAAGATTAAAATGGCAGGTATCCCTGTTTTGCTCAACTCCCCATAATCAGACACAAACAAGCAGAAGAGGGTCCAAAGAAAAGCTAAGAGCTCTGCCCCTGCATGACATGAACCACAGATCACGCTTCTTTGCCTTTTACAAAATGTAAGGCTTGGTACAAAAGCTACCAGAGGACATCACCAGTAAATTGGGTTCTCTACAGTAGCTGAAACTTGTTATGCTTAGAGGAATCCAGCAGTACTGCAAGCTGGCTACTTCTCCTAAATAATGACTTTTTTGTTTTTGTTTTGAAAGTCCGTGAGAAATTTTCATCCAACAAATCAGCACAACAGAGACTTTAAACTGTGTGTACCTGGCAAATGTCATCTGCAGTGCAATGCTTTTTATATCCCACCTTGATAGTTCATCTCCTAAATGAACTTTACAAGTCTCTCATTTAAATTCTTCATGGATATACCCTGTTAAAAGGTGCTTCAGATGACAACTTAATAAAGGCTGATCCTGTGAAAACAGAACAGAACAAGATGACAAGAAATTAGAGCACTATTCTTGGTTTTCCTTATTTTTTCTAGTTCTGAGACATTCATTTAACCTTGCTGTTCTTCATTGTACTCTCTAGAAAATAAGGAAAATGATATATGCCTATTCTACAGAGATCTGGGAAGATAATTATCTTTACACTGAAAAGCTATGGGAATGAGAAGTATCGTTACTTCACTGTTATTTAATTGTATTAAAAATTATCCTTCAACTTCCATTAAAGTCTTTGGCATTAAATATAACAAGAGTGGGCAGAAGTAACGAATGCCATAGTCCCTCATTTTCTCTATGGATAAAGGTGTTTACTTTTATGAATTGCTTGATGGATCCAAGTTCTCTTAGAGAAACAAAGCTTGTTTGAAGGAGGAAGAATCCCTATCAAATTCCTATCACCGGTTTAGTTTAGGTTCTTCCCAGTCATTTCATAGTGGTTAGCTCTGGGAGCTTTTGAGTTTTGCTAGCATTACAATACTGCTCTAATAATTACACTGTGAAGAAAAATAATCTAAAAATAAACCAAAGAAATCAAGCTCTCTGGTGTCCCAGCTGGGAGGAGAACAGTAGGATGCTGACTAAACACAAATCCCTCTGCAGCTTTTTTATAAACTTTCCTCAATACAGTGCTGACATAAATAAGGTATTTCAAAGATGTTTTATGTTAAATATGAATCTTATTTTAAGACAGATCCAAGGTCCCACTGAAAATTAGTAACAATCAGGAGCAGTGCAACATATCTCCCTCCCTCCTCCGCGCTAAACACGGCCTGTATTTCTGAAAGCAACCCTTACGAAATCAGAAGTGTTGTCAGCAGAAAAATTACTACATTAATATCAGGAGGTCAGAAGCTATCTGATCTACTAAAAGGGAGCATTGTGCTACTCAAAGTGAGATGCAGTAATAAAACCATATCACAACAAGATTTTGGATGTTGCTGACCTTTACAATAACACCTCCTTTGGGTGTTATTAACGCCCTGTGACCCTTGCAAAAAAAAAAAAAAGTGTGCAAGAATAACCCTAAGAATATGTAGAGGGTGCTTAAATAATAACCGTCAAGGAAGAAGTTTAGCAGAGTTAATTTAATTTTTTTTAATTTATATTTATATTTACTAAGTTTTTATGGCTTCAGGAAAAATGTAGGTATTGAGTAAGTCAGTTTGAAATTTTGTAAATTGGTTATAGCAGGTCAGCTTTCCATCCTAGCACACTGGAAGGTTTACATCGTGTCTCACTAAGAAGGCAATTGGCTTTATTCAAACTTTACCCTTCCATGTTTCCATGTCTTTTATGTGAAATAAAGAGCATATTTAATCCTCTTACTATAAATGTCTTCAGACACTACAGTCCCCTGCAGCTCTGAGTCACGTATCAAGTACTTATGACAATCTGGACTCTCAGTTTCTGATTGTGTTTTGATTCCCAAGTTCTGATTGTGATGAATGGTGTCGCTCTTCTGCAACAGGTAAATTAGTTTTAAAAAGCCCCACAAACACTACAACCATGTAGTTTGTTTCTGTTGCAGAAAGATTATTAGCTTGTGATAAAAGACATGAATTCTAATGTTTGAGGGGGGTCAGTAAATGAATTAGATGAAGGCTCTGTAAGACTTCTCTTACATTTAATCACCAGAATAAGGAAGAACTAATGTTATTTTCTGAAATGATCCTTCCTGGCTGCAGGGGAGAAAGTCAGAATAAAGAAAGGTAATACATTGACTTTATTAATGTGACAGTAAAGATAGTACCAAATGAAAGGCCACGAAAAAAAGCCTCAGGGTCACCTGGCTAGATGAAATTGCACCAGCAGCATACTCACGTTACACAAGGAATTGTGGCTCCCCTGACAGTCAAGGTCTAAAGGGCCCAAAAGTTCTAAGCAAGAAATTTCACAGAAATTTTTAAGGATCTGGGATAAAGTTGGATTGAACAACGTCTAAAGCTGCTTCTGTGTCATAACAGAAAATCCTAAGCTAGAATCCAAGAAAGTGTGCCATTTGTAAAATTATTCACAACAGCTCTTAGATGTCTATGATGCATCTTTCACTGTGGCTTTCTAAAATCTGTTTCTAGTGAATTATTCCAGAAAATAAGACACTTCTACCCTCTCCTCTTCACAGCCGAGATTAAAAAAATTATTGCAATTCCTTCTTCTTTTATATTCCTAAATATTACTCTAAAAATTCTGGCAACTTTTAGAATGTAGAAAAATATCATAAAATATATGAAAAGCTATGCAGTAGTTTTCATGTATTTTTTTTTAATGTTAAAAGATGTGTATGAACAAAGTGGAGTGTGATTGAATTCCATTAATTCTGTGGGGTTTTTTCATTTGTATATCTATTTTTAATGTCTGTGTAATTTCACCCTTAATAGAGACAGATATGAAGAAACCCCATGAACCCAGCTGGGTACCAAATAATTCAATTTGTCATATCAGTTTTAGTTACATGTTATTTACATGCTGGGTAGTTTCTAGTGGCCTCTACTTGAAACCATTTGGATACTATTCTGTTCATAGGTCTTAACCACCAACTTTGTGTTCCTTACGGGTTCAGTTTGCTATTATATGCCAAAAATACAAGTGGCTTTATTCAGGTGAATTAAAACCCATTGAGAAAAAGTATGTTACTTTCTTATAGAAAGGAACATTCTTGAGCTTCATTTCCCATTCTGCAGCATAAGCCTTCTTTCTAGAGAATGAGAGTGTTAAATCAGCAGGGCTCTGCAATTACCAACTACTTAGAAGCCAAAGTGAGATTTAAGTGTAAAGTTTATTCATTGATCTAAGTAGATGCTGGCACAATCTAAATATGCGTTTGTCTGCCACAGACAGATTTACCTGTAATCTAGAGTGTGCTTTGAGTTCTATTTTTTCTATAGGAAATGGTTGTGTGAAGCACACAAACACCTAAAAATTAGCTGGATACAGACTTTAAAAAAAGGAAAGCCACTAGAAATAAGTAGGCATTCTAGAATGTTAACACATTATTGCCTCTCCTCTCTAAAATATTTTCACAAGTGCAGATTCTGATTGATTATATCCCAGACAATGCAAAAAACCCACAGCAATTCAGTTAAATACAGTTCATTTCTCGGGGGAGGAAAAAGAGGTTTGTATTATCCTTGCATTTTTGCCTGCTTCAGCAGCAGGGTGGTAAATCGTACAGAGACAAAGTTAGTATATAAAGTACATAATGGTATTCTTTTTCTTTAGTATACATATATTTTAATTGTTCCAGGATCAGATTCTGCCATTGGTATAATGTATAGCATGATGTTGACAGAAAATATTTACACTTTTCTACCTCCAAGTCCACTGAAGACTTTCTTGATACTGAAAGGTTCAACAGACACACAAGAAGAAACGCTGTGTGGGTACACACTCACACGTGCATGTAGTCCCATTGATTTCAGGCTGTTATTTTACACGAGAAGTTGCAGGCTTTAGCAGAGTAATTTTCACGCTATAACAACCCAATCAAACCTTCCTCTCCCATACCTGGGTTTTCTTCCATGGATTTTTTTTCTTTTCGTGTAATTGTATGAAAAATTAGAAACAGACTGAGTAAAACAGTTAAAGTCATTCAACCCCTATGAAGATTTATAGTTGGTTTACTGCCAAATATTTGATTATTTAGAGTTTGTATTTCTTTGGGTTAGTAGAAAATTAAGAACTGCCAGGAACTGTGATGAAACAATCTTTCACATGATTTAAAGAGCGGAGACGTAGGCACTTATTCAGACCTTCTGGACTACAAAACTCTCAGTCCCGTAGCTGTACACAAGAATGAGTTGGCTTTAACAAGACCTTCCACTACTACCAACATGTGGTATGGGCAAAATACTGGCCTTTGGCATTTACTCAAGATTTAAGACAAGCACTGGTCTGCTCACTTGTCCTTGTCTTGCACGTTAAGATATATGCATTAGGCCAAATAAAACAAACGAGGAAGATCACAAACCTATTTCATATCACAACAGTTAACCACATCATTTCCACAAGAGACCTAATGCCTCCCTAAGCTCATCTGAAACAGTAAGAGATTTTTTAGCTTGCCATACCTTAAACATGACTGATCAGTACAATCTTAATCTGCTTATTATGCCCTGCACTCATGTATTCCCTGCAGTTTGGCCTGACAAGTTATGTCATGAAAGAGCTCCACTGAGGCTTGAAAAGTTCAATGTCAGGGCTGAGCGTGCCAAGAGACTTTGACAGCCCTGATGAGCACCACCTGGGACCTTCACTCTCAAACCCCGCCCCAGAAGATCTATTTAGCCTCAGAGTGCCCTATGCTGTAGGTGGACCTACCATCCCTGTCCCTGCATTGTACATCAGATTTCCTGGATTCACCTTCCATCTGGCTTGTTGCCTTGCTTTTCCTTTATGATCCCTGTACTGTTAGAGGATCTGTTGCTGTAACCTAACCCAGCCCAGGTGCTGCTGGAGTGTGCCCTGGCAACGAGGGCACTGCTCATCCTGTGCTGTGGCTGCTCTCGGCTCCTGGTTGCTTTTGACCTTTGAGTCCTGCTCTCGCTGCTCCCTGGTACTCAGTGGCCACCACTCCTGTCAAAAGTGAATCTCTCTTACAAGTGAGGCACCTGAAAGCACCCAGAATTTCATGCAAATAGGTACGCATGGAGGAGTCCAAGTCTACCCCTTTCACTATCAGCATTCCTCAGAGGATTTCCTTGCAGTATCTCTTCTCTTTCCTTTTCCTGTTCCTTTCCTCTCATTTCCTTTTCTTTCTTCTTTTCTTTTGACAGTCTTGCTTTCCAGAACCTTTCCAAAATGCGCTAATGATGCATCCTCTGTGGTGCAGATACTAGGGTCTAGCTGTGCTTCAATCTACAGGGCTTTGTATGAGAACAGCTGAAGGCAGAAAATATCTTACAGTTAGTGCTGGCAGAAAATATCTTACAGTTTGTGCTAGCAGAAACAGCTGCAGAAATGGCCAGAGAGATTTGTGTAGTCAAAAAGAAAAAAAAAAGCTAAAATAGATCTGTTTTGCACTATTCTCATTAGCTGTTTTCTGCAACCTTCTGTAACTTTTCAGATCCCAGTTTCATGTCATAACCTTTCTCCTCTCATCCTTTGTTTCCTGCCACGTCCTTTTATCCATCTTCTTTCCTTCACGCTTCACTTAATCTTCTCCTAACTACCTTTACATGCCATAAAGTTGTGTCACTAACCCAATGCTTGCTACTGCCATATAGTTCACTTATATGCATATTGTTCCTCATAACTATATTCAATTAATTAATTTCAGTGGCACTATCTTACCTAGGTAACCTCTCAATTTTTACCTTTCTCACCACTGCTCCAAAAGCCAGAAGAATAAACCAAGGGATAATATTCAGGAGATTTAATTTCTTCCACTCTATACCTAAAGGCGTGGTGTACAACCACTGATGAGGAATTCTAGGAAAGAACTCCAATTAATTGGTTGGGAACAGATCTGTTCCAGAGATCCTTTATATCTCTCCTAGCAATCTAGTTTCATGTAACTTCCTAAATAATGTGTTCTTCAGAGACAGTTATGAAGTTTTACTGTCCCAGCCATCTGCGCATATTCCAAAGACACAACAATAGTCAACTGCATCATCCATAGAGCAAAAAACAAGCAAAAAAAAAAAAAAAAAAAAAAGGTGTTAAACCTCTGTCAAATCTGGAGAAAAACATCAACTGTTTTTTTGGAAAGCATCATGAGTTTGGAGGAGGCTAAAAGAAAAGATTATGTTCTGCTAGAAGACCTTTAAAAAGCAATCTGCATGCTGAATATTAAGCACAAATCTTTTGGTCTGTTGGATCTAATGCATTCTTTCTCCATTTGTCATAAAAAATACTTGAAATGTAGAATATTATATCCTATAAACATTTAAAAAAGCACTTTAATTTTAATGATCTCTATACCAGAAATTATTGTTTCCTTATCTTTTTGGTAGACTGTTGGCAAAGGATGTTTTTATACAGTCCAAAAGAAGACTAAATTGACGTCTATAACAACTCAATCTGATTTTTTAAGAGATTTAAATTCTCTTAGGGAAAAAAAAAAATCATATGAAGTTAACCTTCTCACTTTGCCAAAATAACAAATATGCCTGAAATGAAACTAGAGAGATTTAGATTTTTGACATATTTACAACATGAAAATAGTTTTCCTCATCTTTCCTACTTAAAGCAAAAAGCAGCATGTAAGAAAGATACCTAATAGGTAGTCACTCTAAGTAGATGGTTGGTCTTAAAAGCCTCTATAATTATCGCACAAAGGCCAGATGACTATCAGTAAAAGGACTAGTGATAGTGTATAATCAGCCCATATACAAAAGAGAGGCTCTACAAGTTAAATGTTAATTAATATAAATTAAATTGCATATTGTTCCATGTTTGGTTAAGAAAATCAGACAAAACTACAGGCAAATCCCCAACATCTATTAATTTTAAAAACAAAAATTTTGCTATTATTTAAGATACAAAATAAAGTAACTTCCTTTTAACATGACTCATTCCAGGGGAACTCATAGACTGTTTGGCTTCAAACTATTAATCATGGTGGCATATAATTTTTCTCAGTTCGAAGGACTGTGTTGCTTCTAAAAAAACAGCATTATAAATTTAGCAAAACACCCTATTGATTTAAGCAAGGGATGACATAAAGAGTCTGTTGTTGACTCACTGTCAGTTACAGCCAGAGACAGATCAACATATTTCCATGGAGAATGTCTCGTGCTTGCAGTTTACAATCAATGAGTAGGACAGAGGTGATAATATATGACACTTTCTGCTGACACATTCACTTTGTATCCTAATATACCTCTGAGGCAAGTTACAAATGGTTCAAAACAGAAACACTGAAGGAAGACATTTCTTTTCCCATCATGGGTCATGGAGAAAAAAAAAAAAAAGCAATTAAAGTAGGTATCCATAAGCTTTTTAAAGAGAATGTCTTAATATGCCCTATTATTTGTAAAATATCATTACAGATGACTAGGTTACTTCCATACATGCAATCTAAAAGATAAACACTTGTCTTAGTACCAAATTCTAAAAGATTTTTTTAACATTTGATTGCGTGACTAGATTTTATAGTATGTCAACCATTACCTAGAGGTGATCAGTTTGTCATGTTTATTAACAACATTTGGTTATATACTTATCAGAGACTACAGGCCACTGCAGCTCTTCCATTGCTACGAACTCAGGCTTGTTCTTAACAGAAGGAAAAATCACGAAGGCACAAGCAGTAAATTGAAAAAGTAATCTGAAGGCCAGACATCTGACCACGAGACATATCCTTGAGACCAATGCCTATGGCCACAGATCCCATTTAATGCCATTTTTCATTTCAGTTAAGTTATTTTCATCTTTAAGTTAAAATACATAACATTTTTTTTTTCCTAGCATGTGCTCTCAATACTTTAAATTATGAACTAAGCATAAATTACATTCTGACAGCTCCATCCTTTGCTTGCAACCAGGAGCACTCCCAACATCACGGCTTCATGGGGCCTGGGAGTGCTAGCATCACCCCAGCAGAGGATTTCATGGCAAGGGGAAAAAAGCCTTCTAACAAGATGTATGCAGGTATATCACTTCAGGTAATCATCACTGCTATTCCTGGCTACTCAGGGCAACAAAAGACGATGTTTCTTCTACCTACTGTATCACATTTCCTCTGATAGCAGAGTTGCCATCGCTCAAATGGGGCATGAGAGCTGGGATGCACGGATAGATTACAGGCATCCCAAATAAATGTATGTGACTCAAACCCCAACACATTTTATTTGGAACTGATTCTGTGTGCTTCAGAGGAGCATGATCGCGATCCACAGCACGTGTAACATGGTTCAATTGCTTAATGCAATTCATCTCTGAGTGTATTTCAAAATCTACAGCAATGAAAACCTCTATTCCAAAAATTACAAAGGCCTTAGCGAGGTTACAGTACCAACTGCCTCTCTGAAGGGAGTGGGAGAGGGACAGAGTGTCCAGTTCTGAAAGAAAATTGAAGTGGCAACTAAGTCTTAAAGACCAGTAGAAATACTGTATGAAGTAACTTGGCACACAGACATGGCCTGCAGTAAATGATGATTTATTCCTTTTTAAAAATGCCTTTTTCAATCAACTAGCTCTGGAGCTTTTGGAAGACATCATTCTGATCTAAAGCTTCATCCTGGGAACTTGGAACACCACTTACTATTGCCTTTCCTGAGAACTTGAACATCACTCACCACAAATCGTTGCGACTGGCATGATGGCTGCTGGGGTAGAGACGAGAGCCACAGAAGGTACGCTCCATACCTGGGAGCAAAGAATGCAAAAATAAACCATTTTAAAAGTACAATAGGCAGGCCAAACATTAAGGGTAAGAGAAACTACTTTCCAGCAGTTATTTCATTACTTTTCTTTTTGTGTTGCCTATAATTTTCTCAATAGTAGAATATTTCTTGCTAATGTGGGAAGACCAAGCCTGACAAAGAGGAGAAAGCCACTACAGCACTTCTCCATTTCAGAGCCCTCTCCCCAAAAAAGGCTGTGCCAATGACAACAGATTAGATAGAGGGTGAAGTAGGTGCTCTCTGCATCCAAGGGCCAGACGTGGCATCTACTGCAGGGAGCAGAGGCCATCTGAAAGCTGTAACTGCTTCTTATGTAGCATGTATTTTGTGGAACAGAAGGGAAGCAGCAGCAGCTTCTAATCTCTGTACCGGTCCAAACATTGGACTAAGAGTAAGTTCAGAAAACAATGGATTCTTCTCCTCCTACTTATGGCTGCTCTTGCTGAAACTCTTTGTCCAGGTCTTTAGCTCGTGTTTTTCAGCTCCAACAGTTTCAGTTTCTGATGACTGTGCTACACTAAGGGTGTGTTGTCCCTCTGATGAGAGCAATAAGAGAAACAGAAATTAGCATTAACTCTGAAAACTCTGGTCCTACTACCTTTTTGAGGACAACGCTTTGTTCCTGCTTCATTGGTAAAGTGGAAGCTGTCAGATGTTTTCAATAAGGAAAACTATGTGAGAAAAAAAACATTACATAAGCAAGAATTAGCAATACTGCATCTTTCACAATTACTTTACTCAGTTCCACTAACAGCTGGAATTATTTGCTGCATTTGAAATTTATAATCTTAATACTTCTCAGAGTTACTTTAAAAACTACTTTCAATTTTTGTGTTAGTTTTTTGTCCACCTATGATGTAATACCAAGTGCTGCTTACCCAGATCATTGTATTTTCCCTCTCAAGCCAATTCATCTGAATGTATAGAGAGGGTCTATGCTTTAACATATATTTAACCTTAGCTTTATGGACCAAGTTACCTATTTACATTTCCATAGTATTTTGATTGTAACATATTCTACATTGGTTCATGTCTATTTTACTACTCTATTGGGATATTTTTTTACATGGGCTTTCTGGACTACATGCAGACCCAACACCACATTACTGCTTTATTTTTTTTTAATTTATTTTTATTTATTTTTATTTCTACATAAATAAAAAAACTAAATACACCTAACTACTCAATATACATGACATCACCATGTATTGCTGTGCATATCTAATTTTCTTTTCGGTATGTTAACAGGTAAGTCTCAATACTTAATTATGCCTTGTAGCAAATCTCAAATTTAGCTAAAAAACAGCAGTCTTGAATACATATTTTCTGTTAGGCATCTGAATGTTAAAACCTTGACCAGCAGCACAGAATGAAAACAAACTGGAGTATTCCACCTAGTTCAGACTTTCTTTATTTGCATGATCATGAAAAAGTACAGTGTTAGAACTATTGAAAGAATAATGTTTAAATCTCCAGAGACAGTAAAAAAAAACCCAAATTTTTAAAGAATAATGAAGTTCTGGGGGCACATTAGCCCACAAACCCAACTGTTTTATGAGGATGAAAGGATATTCACTGTGCTTCAATTAAGAAGTGCTCTGCATGGGTTTTGAACTCAGCTAATTTATACATAACTTTGACAGGTCTGTCATGTAATACTTAGGCCGAGAGATCTTTTTGGAGAATATTAACTTAGACTCAACCAAAAAGGTTGCCCAAATCATGCACATCTCAAATTTAAAATAATGTGACAATATATATCTTCCACATCAAGATGCAAAAGTTAGATGCTCCAAAAGAAAATATTCTGGTTTGATGACGGATGACAGGAGTTGAGTGGATTTGAAAAATTGCACACGTTTGAGTAGAATTTTCTGCTAGACCTGAATGCTGAAGCTTCTTTTCAGCTCTGAAAGAACATGGCTGAATGGAAAAAAATGGTATCAGTTCAAGTGTAACATGGCAATTTACAAGAAAAAAAAAGCTGTCACAAAATTCCCTTCAATTAAATGAGCAAAATATGGCCACAACTTCTGTCCTAAGTGAATACTGATTAAGAGCACCTTGTCTGACAGAGAATAAGTATGTTAGTCATACATGAGATCTAGGATGTGATGGAAAGAGAGGGAAACCCTCATGTGTACAATAGGCAGGGAATTATACACACTTATTCCATCTATCTAAAAATTCTTAATAGAGGAAACATTCAGTACTCACAACTAGCAAAAATTATTTAAGTTTACTGCATGAGGGCAGCGCATATTTCAATATAAAAATGGAATTTGTTGTTCTTCCCCTCTGTGTCCTTCATGCAGGGGGACATGAGTTACACCAGTAAGAGTATGGCAATCTCTCGGACCAGCTAACTGAAGACAGAATTACTTCTCAGTCATAGCCCAGCAGAAACTCTCCCCCTTATGTTTACAATTATCTGCACCTCAGTTGTTGCCATCTACAACCATTGTGTGCTGCAGGTATTAACTAATTCTGCCCCACAACAGACTAATACGCACTCTCGGCATTTCACCAGCTACATTTTTGTGCACTTCTATTTCTCAGGGCTTTTACTTATAAATCCTGTTCCACCAGTACTCAAACTTTGGCTAAAGCTCAAAACTTCATGCCTCTCAGCTGCGTTTCGCAAAACTCTCAATGCTTAAACCACTCCAGCTTAAATTATCATTCATTGTAGATGTCACCAAGTTGCCTAAATTGCCGTTTTTATTGTAACATCCGCTCTAGATCTTCAGATTTTCACATCCAGTAGCCTGAAATCCATGAACGCTACACCTTTTGCCTGATCATTGGGTGAATGTGAACTTACTGTTCCGCAAGTGTGTTTATCACCCACTTTCTGATACCGATCTCCCATGTTCCTCATTCCTTCCCTCAATGGCAACCCGATTAGCCAAGCTGCTGCAAGTCCTGACACTTGCGTGTTTTCAACTCTTCAGAACGCCAGATGCAGCCTACTTTCCCCACTCTCAACTCCCCAAAACCCGCATGGTCCCTCCAGCCCCCTTTGAAACAACACACAGGACCATGCCTTGGAGACCCCACTCGCCAAGTGCCAGGTCCTGCACTTCGGTCACAACAACCCCAGGCAGCGCTACAGGCTGGGGGCAGAGTGGCTGGAGAGCTGCCTGGCAGAAAAGGACCTGGGGGTGTTGGTCAACTGTCAGCTGAACATGAGCCAGCAGTGTGCCCAGGTGGCCAAGAAAGCCAACAGCATCCTGGCCTGTATCAGGAACAGCGTGGCGAGTAGGGCCCGAGAGGGGATCATCCCCCTGTACTGGGCACTGGTGAGGCCTCACCTTGAGTACTGTGTCCAGTTTTGGGCCCCCTACCATAAAAAAGACATTGAGGTGCTGGAGCGGGTCCAGAGAAGGGCAACAAAGATGGTGAGGGGTCTGGAGAATAAGTCTTATGAGGAGAGGCTGAGGGAACGGGGGTTATTCAGCCTGGAGAAGAGGAGGCTGAGGGGAGACCTTATCACTCTCTACAACTACCTGAAAGGAGGGTGTAGAGAGGTGGGGGTCGGTCTCTTTTCTCAAATCACAGGCGACAGGACAAGAGGAAATGGCTTCAAGTTGCACCAGGGTAGGTTCAGGCTGGATATTAGGAAAAATTTTTTCACTGAAAGGGTTATCAGCCATTGGAATGGGCTGCCCAGGGAGGTGCTTGAGGCATCATCCCTGGAGGTGTTCAAAAGACGGGTTGATGTAGTGCTGGGAGGTATGGTTTAGTGATGATGCTTGTTGTTTGTTGTGTGGGTGTCTATTTTTGTCAGTTAGGTTGACGGTTGGACAAGATGATCTTTAAGGTCCCTTCCAACCTAGAAGATTCTGTGAATACTGATCACCCCCGATTTCACCAGCCTGGATCGGGGCCCCCCAGTCTGCCTCGACCTCCGCTTACTCCTGTCTGTCCCCTTCCACAGTACTTTCTCCTTTCCCTAATTCCTCAGAGCTTTACTTAGGACCTCTCTTTCTCCTTGAGGTTCTCCGAACCATCCCACCGTTCAGGGCATCACCACCGTGGGAGCCTCAAGTCCCTTCTCTGGTGGGGACAGGGACTCTCTGACTCCCCCTGAGGAAGGCCCTACAGGAGGGGGACCCCAGGCCACGCCGGCCTCCCCCATGCCTCTGCTCGCCGGAAAAAAAAAGGCGAAAACGCCTTAAAACCCGGAGGACCGGTGAAAGCGGAGCAGTTTCCGTTAAACACCGGACACCTTGCGCTTTATCTAAAAACCGGGCCCGAGCAGCTGCGTGTTGTCCCCCGCCCTCCCGCGGTGCTGCTGCCGCTCCTCCTCCTTCCCCGGCCCCGGCCCCTCGCTGCCACAACACGGTCCTGTTTTCCTTCCTCCGCGGCTCACGGGAGACAAGCGGGCTGCCTGCCCTGGGCCGGGATGAGGGTGTTGACACAGGCGGAGGAGGAGGGATGGGACACGGGTAGGATGGCCCGGCCCGGCCCGGCCCGCGGGTGGTTACCGTGAGGCCAAATATTACCCCCCTCACCTCCCCCAAGCGACTGGTGACGCGAGCCGCGAACGCCGCCCTCCCATTGGCTCTCGGGCTGGGCAAAGCGCGGCCAATCACGGCTCGAAGCGGAGCCGGCTCAGCTGCTTCTCCCCCCCTCCCCGCCCAGCCGCCCCGTGGCGCGGAGGGTGGTGGGGGGGGTTTGGCCGCCTGCGGAGGCAGGGTCACGTGACCTTGTGTTTACATCCTCTCAGCTGTTGGGGCCCCTCCTCCCCGCCCCGTCTCGCTCGCGCCGACCGACACCAACGGCCTGCGGACCCCTGCGACGGGCCGGTGGGGAAAGGGGAACGCCGGCTCCTTCGGCCATCGCCCCCGCGGGCGACCGGAGCGTTCTCCCGCCTGCCTTCCCTCCCTTCTTCTTCACCCCCCCCCACTTCAGGTGGGGTCTGTGTAGGGTCCGCGGCCCGCTGCGGAACGGGTGAGTGTCCCCCGCGAGGGGGTGGGTGGGAGGGTAGGGTTGTGAGGGGGACAACTGTGTTGTGG